>NC_080572.1:136697143-136977495 GCF_030247185.1 Malaya genurostris | reverse complement strand
TGGTACATTTTTTCTGAATAAACTGATGTTTTCTTCGATTCATCAAGCAATAGTGGATAAAACTGCCATTGCGTTTTTCAACAATGGGTGTTTCCCTGAGTTTGTTTGTAGAACCTTAAACTAATTGATTCGACATATGAGATGAACGGTGGAGCAGAGATGACTTGAATACTTGATACTTGAAATTGATTCCGCAAATTTCCAAAAATGACTTGTTGTTTGTCATTGTAAGGCTTAATTGTAGCCCTGTTTTGAGCGGTTGTCCATAAGCTGCAACACCGCTAGTCTGATGATATTCCTTAATCTTGTTTGATGAATGTTCGTAGCATGACAATCACAG
This sequence comes from Malaya genurostris, assembly GCF_030247185.1. Taxonomy (NCBI): domain Eukaryota; kingdom Metazoa; phylum Arthropoda; class Insecta; order Diptera; family Culicidae; genus Malaya; species Malaya genurostris. The sequence goes on along the minus strand of NC_080572.1, from coordinate 136,977,155 downwards.
AATCAATTTCCGATTGACAATTTAGCGATGAAATAAGAAATTATTGAACATTCGAAAGCTCAAATCATTTTATTAAATATTGCACCCATTAACTTCGTATATTAATTGTATCAATAGTCGTCTTATTAGTTGAGGCACCTCATTATTTTACTTAGTACTCGATCTACAATTAACGAATGGCGTTGAGTTCGCTCTTGTGAGTCAATATCAGAAAAAATTATATGAAAAAATGTGCAATTTTTCTGTTCTAGCGGAGTGAATATGAAGAGTGATTATACCAGCATTCTTCTTATCGTTAGAGCCAATGCATAAAACAGTAGTAGTAATGGTTTTTGAATGCCACGATTTCTCCTCCAGATATGGTATTCACGATTTGCATTTGGTAATTGGTCAAGTAATACAAAGTTCGAAAAATTAAATGATTTGGTTAAGCAGCTTACAAATGTCATGATGTCATAAGCAGCCTAAGCATCCTGTATGGATTACCCTTAAAAATTTACTCGAAGCGGCTGAAGGAACTTCAGCATGCAAAATGCTAGAAAAATCTCTTTATTTGATCTCATTATTTCACGATGGTAAACGATGTCAGAACTTTTGCTCCTGCTTACGATATAGCAAGAACAGTCAAATGCGTTCCACCAGTCATTTTGGCAAGTAATGATTGTGATGCCCTATTCAGTACGTGTTTCAAAATAACGAATCACGTGCATGTAAAATCTCCACCCAAAACTACTCGTTGCGCGCCAAACAATTTTCCAACGATCTAGTATTCTTTTCTTCAACGGCGAATACTGAGCATCTTCTTGCGCGCCAAACACCTATCGATGATCTAGCAATCATTGGCGACTTTTTCAGTGGAAAATTCCATTGTCCATACAAAATAACTTTATTGGTTTTTTCCCACTTTTCCGGTAAGTTTTCCTAATTTTTTTGATGTACGAACCCGGTGGGGGTAAAAACTGATCAAACAAAAAAAAAAGCATCTCAATCCGTCCATCCGTTCTTACGTGATGCGATTACAAAGAATGATCTCTGCATTTTTATATATATATAGATATAGATATATATATATATATATATATATATATATATATATATATATATATATATATATATATATATATATATATATATATATATATGTATATATATATATATATATATATATATATATATATATATATTATATATATATATATATATATATATATATATATATATATATATATATATATATTATATAATATATATATCCTATATATATATATATATATATATATATATATATATATATATATATATATATATATATATATATATATATATATATATATATATATATATATATGTATATAAATATATATATTAGCATTAGCATTAGAGACCACCCGTGTGTTGCTACTCCGTTATTGATCTGGACCAATTGAGATTGCAAAATGATTTTTTGAAGTAACATGTTTGGGAATAACACATTGTTTCACACTGTGCAAACTGTATTGAACCATGCATGCTGATCAATACCGACGCCGGCTACATCCGAATGCAGATCTACTTGGGAGGGAAAGGATTGTTAGTTCGATGCATGTTGCTACTAAGAACCGAGGAATCCTCTGCATTCCCACATCCATCACAGGAGAGGATACTTTGTTAGTAAATGTTTTAATAATGTTATCATGTGTTTATTGCTCTGGGTAGCCGGCTACCAAGAATGTTTTAAAATATTATCGTTTTATTTATACATATATATATATATATATATATATATATATATATATATATATATATATAGTATATATATATATATATATATATATATATATATATATATATATATATATATATATATATATGAGTACGTCAAAGAAAAGAAAGAATAAATAAATTGAAACCAAAAAAAAAGATAAACAGAAATTTAATAACTTACAAACGTTAACAAATCATAACAGGGTGTATATAATTGATCCAACATTTCCGAAAATCCGCTTCTTACAGTTTAAAGTCACTTATACCATCATATCTCCGGAACCAAAATTCACAGCCATTTGAACTTTGAAATTGATCAATGGCCCGACAATATATATATACAATATATATAGGCTCCGTTCAAAAGTCGGGGTTTCCAGCAATTCTAATACCTTTCTATAGAGGAAGACAAAATGGATCTCACTCACTTGCGATGGTTTGACCGATTTTGACAAACTTAGATTCAAATGAAAGGTTTACCGGTCCCATACGTAATTTCTGAATTTCATCCGGATCCGACTTCCGCTTCCGGAGTTTTTAACTCCGTATTAAATATTGTACACCGTCACTTAAACCGGCGAAACAAAAACCGTAAAAAAATTCTAAAATGGTCTCAAAACTACACAAATCGATACCCATTATCAGTAGGTAACTAAACAAACCGATTCCGGCTATCCTGCTTCCCCGTCTCCGGAAGCACAGGAAATAGTGATTATATATTTCAAAATGGATCTCACTCACTTTTCTCAGCGATGTTTGATCGATTTCCACAAATTTACATTCAAATGACAGGTCTCACGGTCCCATACGGAATTCCTAAATTTCATCAGGATAGTTATAGGATAAAGTGTGTTAAATATTGTACACCGTCACTTAAACCGGCAAAACAAAACCTGTTAATCCACCTAGAGGTGATGCCTTTCTCATATATAATACTGTGGTATTCTATTCAAATTGTTTCTCTTCGATTTTTGAAAGCAACCAAGGGATTGATTGTGCATTAACTAGTATAACATGAAGAATGAAACAGTTCTGTGATCGGTTAGGCCATCCATTAGAAAACAAACTGGGTTCACTATTATATGTACTTCCAGCACCGGAACCTGAGAACCGGTACGGCCACCAACCAACATGACGTACAAACTCTACTAGTTTTTATTCAAATTTTGAAGGTTTTATACGATTTTGCTATCGTACTCTAAACGACTATTAAAATGTTCGTTGTATAAAAAAATATGCAGTAATTTTGGGACGAACCATAAGAACTTTTTTTTGACCCTAAGATTGGGAATGACGGTTTTGAGTCCAGTTTAGAATTTTTTCACGATTTTGGTTTCGCCGGTTCAAGTGACGTTGTACAATATTGAAAACACTTTATCCTATAACTCCGGAACCGGAAGTCGGATCCGGATGAAACTCATTTGAATCTAAGTTTGTCAAAATCGGTTCAGCCATCCAAGAAAACCTAATGAGATTATTTGACACACACACAGACATTGCTCAGTTCGATGAACTGAGTCGAATGGTATATGACACATCAATTTTCACTAGTCGATTTTTCAAGTGATTGCATAACCTTCTATATGAAAAAGGCAAAAAACGTAAACAATTTTCTGAACTGATCTCAAAACTACACTGACATATCAGACACATCAGAGACTCGGATGATTTGCAACGCTCAGATGCCTAAGTTGGACTTCTTTGGTAGAATGTAAAAGTTTAAAAGCTTGCCTAAATAACCCTTGTCTTACTTTTTCACACGTTGTTTTCAAATCCTTGCTCTTCCTTCAGTACTATGGTAGTATAATTTTTTATATTTTTTTCTTACAGTTCCTAATCAGTTTAATATCGTTAAAATAAACCGAAAATATAAAAAAAAACCTTTTTTCTATCCACCTATTAGTTTAATGATGCCTTTCTCATATTATTTATGTTTTCAAAAACATCACTAGAAGATTCTTTCGTGATTTTTTTTCTTAAACTTGAATAAAATCGAAACTTTCTTTGGTATAAAACCATCAGCATTGCAATTTGTAAACAGTTATGTCAAGTTAATATAGATTTAAATGTGGCAACCCTGCACGCTATACGAAATTGAACAAAGCACGCTGTGTGCTAGGCGAGTGCGTTTTCTTCTTCTTCCGTACATTTTTGATACTATTAATTTACAAAAAAACTGTTTTAATCCACCTAGTGGTGTAATGATGCCTTTCTCATATCAATCATATTATCATATATAATACTGTGGTATTCTTCAAAATAATTTTCTTCGATTCTTAAAAGAATAAACAAAATCGGTTTGTTCGACCGTCTACTGATAAAAACTATTAATTGGAAAAGATTTGAGGTCGATTTAGAATTTTTTTTAAGGTTTTTCTTCATTTTCAGTGATGGTATACCATTTTTAACCCATTTTTAACCCACTTTACCCTATGTTTCCGGATCCGGAAGTCGGATCCGCATGAAATTCAGGAATTACGTATGGGAGCACAGGACCTTTCATTTGAACCTAAGTTTGTGAAAATTAGTTGCGCCATCTATGAGAAAAGTTAGAACAGATATTTTCTTTTTTTTTCACATTTTACCCCATAACTCCCGAACCGGAAGTCGGATCCAAATAATATTCAGGAATTTTTTATGAGACCTCAACACCTTTCATTTGAATTTAAGTTTGTGAAAATCGGTTCAGCCATCTTTGAGAAAAGTTAATGTACTTATTTTCACAATATTTTGCAAATTTTACCCCATAATTTCTAAATCCTATTCACTCGTTTATTTTCTATCACATAATTTATAAAGAGCTGTGCAATTTCGAATTTTCGAACCAAGGCCCGGAGGGCCGAGTGTCATATACCATTCGACGCAGTTCGTCAAGTACGCAAAATATATGTGTGTGTGTGTGTGTGTGCGTATGTGTGTATGTAACGTTTTTCCGCACTAACTTTTCTCGGAAATGGCTGAACCGATTTGCACAAACTTAGATTCAAATGAAAGGTCTTGTGGTCCCATACAAAATTCCTCAATATTATCGGGATCAGACTTGCTCTTCCGGAATTATGAGGTAAAATGCGGGTGGGTAATGTCAGAGACATAACTGGATGTCGTGAATACGAAAACAACTGACATGTTCCTTAACACTTCCGAATATCAATTAGTTGATCAATTGTATGAATTATGCAAGCATTCCCCTTTTCCACATTTTTCGCAAAAACAAAGAAGACTTCACTTGATATCGATTACTGTGAATTTCACACAGCAAAAAATGCAAAAATCAAATAAAACAGTTCTAGATTTGCACTAAACTGAGGATATTTCCTTTCGATTTGCGAACAACAAATCCTAATAGTTCTTTAGAAAACTTTTAGAGCCATTAGATTGATTGATTTTGTGTAATGCTCTCCACCGTTGCTTTTTCACCAATGTAAATGACTGGCAGTTGGGACGTAATCGCTCTTGTCGGAAGCGAAACTAGCTTTGCAAACGACACAAAATACATCTGCTCGCAGTGGCCTTAGAATCCAAACTAATCCAATTTTTGTTGAGAGGTTTGTTTTTACCTGATTTCGTGTGTAGCTTTTTCACTAATGGGCGGTCCTAACGGTTATAAAAATAGCCGCATACAGAATTTTAATTTCGGATTTGCATTTCATTGAAAGAAACTATCCGGATGCTGTACGGGATTTATGCCTGCCTTTCAGAAGGACCAAATTGTGGAACTCACTATGATATTAAACACTGTTCGGAACATTTTCTCGAACGATTTGTTGTACAGCAGCAGATATTTTGTTCTCTTCCTCAGAACGCGTTTTGATTGGCTGGTGTTGACATGGGCCGAATGAGACAGGTTTTTCAATAGTGTACTATTGAAATACATCAATGCTTTTTCCATACACGCTTAAGTTGAAAAATTTCGATTCTATTGGTAGTTAGATTATATAAATCCTTCTACAGATCACTGAACTATGAGCTTTCAAAATACGAGAAAGGCAAACGCGCCTTATGAATTATCCTCTTTGATACTCGTTTATACCAAACATTTCAGAAAAGTTTATTTTGAATTATTTGAGATTATGTCACACAACTGAATATTTTATCTTGAAATTGTGATCATATTTCCGATGGCATGTAGCAAAAATTATGTTGATTCGTAAGATAAATCAAGAGATATTCACGATCAAAAACTTATCACTCTCTCCGAAGGTAAATTTTGAAAAGGCACCCCATAGTAAAGTAAGTCGTATTCACGACAAAACATGCAAAAAATTGTAAAAATAAGTGCACCAGCTTTTTTCGGAGATTGTTGTACCGATTTTCACAAACTTAGATTCAAATGAATTTCATTTTGATCTGACTTCCGGTTCCGGAGTTATGGGGTAAAATGTGCAAAAAAAATGAAAATATGTTTTCTAGCTTTTCTCATTTATGGCGCGACCAATTTTCACAAACTTAGATTCAAATAAAAGGTCCTGTGGTTCTATACGGAATTCCAGAATTTCATCCGAATTCGACTTCCGGATCCGGTAATATAGGGTAAAGTGTGTTAAAAATTTAATACCATCACTGAAAAGGCGAAAACCCGTAAAAAAATTCTAAATCGATCTCAAATCTTCTCCAATTGATAGTTTTTATCAGTAGACGACCAAACAAACCGATTTTGGTTATTCCTTCAAGAATCGAATAAAAATATTTTAAAGAATACCACAGTATTATATATGATAGTATGATTGATATGAGAAAGGCATCATTACACCACTAGGTGGATTAAAACAGTTTTTTTTTGTAAATTAAAAGTATCAAAATGAAAACTTATGTATAGTAAAATTTCAGTTATAAGAGAAATAAAAAAATTAAATTAAATTAAATCTACCTTGTTGCTGTTGTCTCTGTTCCTCTATCGTGAAGAACGACGTGAAGCTCATCCAACGATTTCCAATTGGCAGTCTTTTGGTATCATCTTCTGCTATCTCAGTTGCCCTGTCCTCGTTGTGGTCAAAACTGAACTTGATGTGCTGCCTGATACAGTGCTATTGCTCTTGGTGGTGAGTGTAGCACCTCGCGATATATGTCGTCTCTTTCGATCCTACGCAGCGTACAAATTCTGGTACCTGGTAGATCAGCACTGGGTTGCTTTAGCACCTCTGTGACTTTGTACCCCTTCGTCTTCGCACCTTTGTGCGATGGCACCTCTGTGACTCGTCACTTCTATGCGTTCGTACCTCTGTGTCTCTACACCTCTGTGCGTATGAACGGGGTGGCCTTCGTTGCTAGCTTTCTAATCGGGAAACGCCCCTAATATTGCCTTGGCTATTAGCACCAGCAGTTTTAACTACCTGCAGCAGTTAACTCACGAGCAGTATAATCGAAACACATCCTCTTCGCTTGAATGGTTTTTACTGAATGAACCCTAAGATTGTCCGGACATACTTTTTCAATCATCCAAGCCCATCAGGAAAATTTTTAGTGCGAGGTTTAATTTCATCAGATGCATTCATGTCATCGGGGAGAACGTGACTTAAAGAAAAAAATATTGAAAAGTTTATTTGGGATTCTACATCTACCTAGCTAGCATCGAATTTCAATAAACTGCTAATTTATTTTTTGTGTGCTTTGTTTTTGTGTTGATGAAATATTCGATATGCGGATTGTCACGTGCAAATGTAAAATGCGTTTTAAATCAGTGCAAGTAAGCTCTCACTTTTATTGATACCATTTGTTAGAGTGTAAAGAATATTGAACTCAGGTATTTTGCGTATCTTTATCGCAAAGATTATCCTTATGCGGCCCTACAATAAGAGCTGTTTGTCCGAATTTTTTACAGTTTGTGCAGTTTATAACATGCGGTACCAAATTGCTTGAACTCGAGTATCTTAACTTCCTCAAGCATGGAGTTTTTAAAAACCAACTCCATTTTAAGTAAATCATCGGCTGTCAGACTTGCTTCAGTCACAACACCGTCAATTTTCACCTCCTTCGATGGAATGTAAACTTTATATTCAACAACAAATAATTTACAGGTTACAATATCGTTTGCCTGTTTCAAGTCGTTAACAACAACTCGAATTTTATCTCTATTAACTTTAGAGATTTCTTCAACTTTTGACAAATGTGAGGGGCTGGGGTCCGCTAGGAAATTGATAGTACCTATTAACTCTCTCCGGACTGTACCAGCCTAGATGCCGTGTTGAATCCGGCGGAAAAAATGGACCAAGAATAGATCCACTGGGTTCCTGCTTCCATGTCGTAAAAGGCGACAATTGCAGGAGTTTCTTTTTCTTTTCAGTTATTAGATATTTTCAATCTTTCACTTCTGATTACTCTATTTTACTAAATTATCTCTTAATTCAACATATCAATTTCCGTCTAGCTTCGGAGAAAAGTTTTATTTGGAATGTTTTCTTCTTCCATGTTATTGATTGTCTTTCAGGATTATAAATTGAATGATTAAAATCAACTATTGCGCAAATCCGTTGATATTACAAAGTTAATAACAGAGATGACATATATCGGTATATTGAACACATAATAAAAAACCTGTTTTAATTCACCTAGTGGTGTAATGCTGCCTTTCTCATATCAATCATACTATCATATATAATACTGTGGTATTCTTCAAAATAATTTTCTTCGATTCTTAAAAGAATAAACGAAATCAATGTGTTTGACCGTCTACTGATAAAAACTATCAATTGAAAAAGATTTGAGGTCGATTTAGAATTTTTTTTAAGGTTTTTTCCCATTTTCATTGATGGTATACAATTTTTAACTCACTTTACCCTATGTTTCCGGATCCGAAATTCAGGAATTACGTATGGGAGCACAGGACCTTTCATTTGAACCTAAGTTTGTGAAAATCGGTCGCGCCATCTATGAGAAAAGTTAATACACATATTCTTTTTTGTCGTGAATACGACCTACTTTACTATGGGGTGCCTTTTCAAAATTTACCCTCTGAGAAAGTGATAAGTTTTTGATCGTGAATATCTATTGTTGTATCTAATGAATCAACATAATTCTTGCGACATGCCATCGGAAATATGATCACAATTTTATGATAAAATTTTCAGTTTTGTGACATAGTCTCAAATACTTCAAAATTAAACTTTTCTGAAATGTTTGGTATAAACGAGTATCAAAGAGGATAATTCATAAGGCGCGTTTGCCTTTCTCGTATTTTTAAAACTCATAGCTCAGTGATCTGTGAAAGGATTTATATAATCTAACTACCAATAGAATCGAAATTTTTCAATTTAAACGTGTATAGCAAAAGCATTGAAGTATTTCAATAGTACACTATTGAAAAACCTGTCTCATTTGATCCATGTCAACACCAGCCAATCAGAACGCGTTCTAAGGAAGAGAACAAAATATCTGCTGCTGTACAACAAATCGTTCGGGAAAAATGTTCCGAAAAGTGGTGAATATCGCAATGAGTTCCTCAATTTGGTCCTTGTGAATGCTAGAAACGAATCCCTACAGCATATTGATAGTTTCTTTCAATAAATTATGCAAATCCGAAATGAAATAATCGACAATAAAATTCTGTATGCGGCTATTTTTATAGCCGTTAGGACCGCCCATTAGTGAAAAAGCTACAAACGAAATCACATAAAAAAAATCTCTTAACAAAAATTGAATCAGTTTGGATTCTATCGCCACTGCGAGCAAATGTGTTTTTTGTCGTCTGCACAGCTAGTTTCGCTTTCGACAAGAGCGATTACGTCACAGCTGCCAGTCATTTACATTGGGAAAAAAACAACGGTGGAGAGCATTACACAATATCAGTCGTTCTAATGGCTCTAAAAGTTTTCTAAAGAACTATGAGGATTTGTTGGTCGCAAATCGTAGGGAAATATCCTCAGTTTACTGCAAATCTAGAACAGTTTGCTTAGATTTGTGCACTTTTCGCTGTGTGAAATTCACAGTAATCGAAATCAAGTGAAGCTTTCTTTGTTTTTGCGAAAAATGTGAAAAAGGGGAATGCTTGAATAATTCATACAATTGATATTCGGGAGTGTTAAGGAACATGTCTGTTGTTTTCGTATTCACGACATCCAGTTATGTCTCTGACATTACCCACCCGCCTTTTTTGCACATTTTACCCCATAACTCCAGGACCGGAAGTCGGATCCAAATAATATTCAGGAATTTTTTATGGGACCTCAAGACCTTTCATTTGAATCTAAGTTTGTGAAAATCGGTTCAGCCATCTCTGAGAAAAGTTAGTGTACTTATTTTCACAATTTTTTTTCACATTTTACCAAATAATTCCGGATCCAAATAATATTCAGGAATTTTGTATGGGACTACAAGACCTTTCATTTGAATCTAAGTTTGTGAAAATCGGTTCAGCCATCTCCGAAAAAAAGTTAGTGCAAAAAAACGTTACATACACACATACACACAGAGACATTTTGCGTACTCGGCGAACTGAGTGGAATGGGCCTCGGTTCAAAAGTCGGTTTTCACAGTGATTGCATAACCTTTCTATATGAAAAAGGCAAAAACACTTGATATCAATATTTAAAACAATAATATAATTTTTTTCTCGGTAGCCAATTAAAAATTTTAATAAATAATTAAAATGATAAAGCGGAAATAATACAGAATCAAGACGCGCGTGAACGTTTTAACCTTTATTTGGTGATTTATAATGATTTTATAACAACTTTTTAGAATATGTCAATGCAATGAATCAACTCGCTCAAGCTCAAGCTCTTCAACTTTTGAAAATGTGATGTCAACTTCTTTGTAATTTGCATCAAATTTAATACCTTTTCATTTTTTCGAAAATTGACTATTCATGGCCCAGTGGTACCCTCTGGATAATATTTAGCCCTTGGAGTATTTAAGATTTTACTAGTATCCGGAATCGGATTCGGATGATCTTCCATGAGATCAACCATTACATTAACTGTTTTGCCTTTCTCATATAGAAAGGTTATGCAATCACTGTAAAAACCGACTTTTGAACCAAGGCCCGGAGGGCCGAGTGTCATATACCATTCGACTCAGTTCGTCAAGTACGCAAAATATCTGTGTGTGTGCGTATGTGTATGTAACGTTTTTCCGCACTAAATTTCTCGGAGATGGCTGAGCCGATTTTCACAAACTTAGATTCAAATGAAAGGTCCCAAACAAAATTCCTCAATATTATCTGGATCCGACTTCCGGTTCCGGAATTAAGGGGTAAAATGTGCAAAAAATTGTAAAAATTAAGGCACAAATCTCCATTCATATCAAGGGGAACGTGCCATTTGAGCCAATTTGTTCTGAAGGTCCTGTGGTCCTAAACGGAATTCCTGAATTTCATCCGAATTCGACTTCCGGATCCGGTAATATAGGGTAAAGTGTGTTAAAAATTTAATACCATCACTGAAAAGGCGAAAACCCGTAAAAAAATTCTAAATCGATCTCAAATCTTCTCCAATTAATAGTTTTTATCAGTAGACAGCCAAACAAACCGATTTTGGTTATTCCTTCAAGAATCGAATAAAAATATTTTAAAGAATACCAGAGTATTATATATGATAGTATGATTGATATGAGAAAGGCATCATTACACCACTAGGTGGATTAAAACAGTTTTTTTTGTAAATTAATAGTATCAAAATGAAAACTTATGTATAGTAAAATTTCAGTTATGAGAGAGATAAAAAAATTAAATTAAATTAAATCTACCTTGTTACTGTTGTCTCTGTTCCTCTATCGTGAAGAACGACGTGAAGCTCATACAACGATTTCCAATTGGCAGTCTTTTGGTATCATCTTCTGCTATCTCAGTTGCCCTGCCGTCGTTTTGGTCACCACTGAACTTTTTGTGCTGCCTGTACCTGATCCCAGGTACAGTGCTATTGCTCTTGGTGGTAGTGTAGCACCTCACGATATATGTCGTCTCTTTTGATCCTAAGCAGCGTACAAATTCTGGTACCTGGTAGATCAGCACTGGGTTGCTTTAGCACCTCTGTGACTTTGTACCCCTTCGTCTTCGCACCTTTGTGCGATGGCACCTCTGTGACTCGTCACTTTTATGCGTTCGTACCTCTGTGTCTCTAGACCTCTGTGCGTATGAACGGGATGGCCTTCGTTGCTAGCTTTCCAATCGGGAAACGCCCCGAATATTGCCTTGGCTATTAGCACCAGCAGTTTTAACTACCTGCAGCCGTTAACTCGCGAGCAGTAAAATCGAAACACATCCTCTTCGCTTGAATGGTTTTTACTGAATGAACCCTAAGATTGTCCGGACATACTTTTTCAATCATCCAAGCCCATCAGGAAAATTTTTAGTGTGAGGTTTAATTTCATCAGATGCATTTATGTCCTCGGGGAGAAGGTGACTTAAAGAAAAAAATATTGAAACGTTTATTTGGGATTCTACATCTACCTAGCTAGCATCGAATTTCAATAAACTGCTAATTTATTTTTTGTGTGTTTGTGTTTTTGTGTTGATGAAATATTCGATATGCGGATTGTCACGTGCAAATGTAAAATGCGTTTTAAATCAGTGCAAGTAAGCTCTCACTTTTATTGATACCATTTGTTAGAGTGTAAAGAATATTGAACTCAGTTAACTCAGTATCGCGTTTACACGCGTCTTTTTTTCATGCAAGTAAATAAAACTCTTTTAAACAAAATACAGTCCACTTGTGCTAGTTTCACAACTATCCGAAGGACATTTGGTCCTTTGCGTACCGGATTACGGATTAGTGAATTGTTTAATTTCTTTTTCGTGCGCGAATCGATAAAAAAATTGACGTGTTCCGATCGCACGGAATGCGATTGATCGGACTTGAATTGGCTGGAGATTGATTGAGGGCACGCGTGACTCTCGAGCGAAAGACATATTAGTCGTGATAAGAACTTTTTTGTGAAAAGTGTCTTAAGAAAAGTCTCCAGAAGAGTATTTCTATGATCCTGCGTTCCAGTAAAGTGAAAAGGGTATTGTTTTCCAGTATCATTGTGCTATTGACGTTGAAGCTTGATCCCACAACGCGAAAATCCTGGGAATTGTCGATAAAACACGGAACGCTCCTGAAATATAAAGAAAGAATTGCTTTTTTGCGGAATCACTGTCACGTTTTGGAACGCTGCAAGCAAGGAGTTGCTACAATGAAAGGCAAAGGGTTCTGGTTCTAAACCCATCGGAACTGTTGCTGTAAGCAAAGCGCACACTGCGACCATTCAAAAGGTTAACGATGGATGCCCAATTTGTTCAGGAAAGCATTCGGTTAAATCCTGTGAAGTATTTAAGAAGCTGACGGTAGATGCATGATACGAAAAGGCGAAACAATCTGAATTATGCTTTTCGTGCCTAAGGAAAGGACATCGTACTGGATCGCGTAAAGGGAAACAAACCTGTCAATTGTGCACGAAAAGGCATCATTCGTTGATGCATTGCGAAGACAAAAAGCTTTCCAATACTCAATCATTGGTGGAATCTAAACAACCGGATAGTGAATCCAGTAATCAGCAGTTGACTGTAGCGAAATGTGAGATACCCTGTGAATCCAATTTGTCCAAGAAACAGATCCTCTTGGCAACGGCAGCTTCGTGACAGAACGTATGGCGAACTTACTTAATCTGCGAAAAGAGAATGCAAACGTTCCAGTTGTTGGAGTGAATGGAATGAAAACGATGGTCAAGTTCAAGATAAAGGCTAAGGTGGCTTCCAAAACGTCCGATTACAATTTTATTCTAGATTATCTTGTTGTGCCGCGAATGACTGGAATTCTTCCAGCGATTAAAATTGATTCTTCGAATTGGCCGATTCCAAAACCGTTCGCTCTGGCTGATCCACAGTTTTACGAACCGAGTCGCATTGACATGCTAATCGGTGCAGAAATATTTTTTCATCTGATTCAATCAGGTAAATGTCGAATGTATTCGGATTTGCCAGTTCTACAGGAAAGTTACTTGGGATGACTGGTAAGAGGACCCGTTGGTTGTGCAACAGCTATTAATACGGTAAAAGTGTGTCAAGCTGCTTAATCGGAGGCAACTAACGAAAGATTGAGCGAGCTGCTGAGGAAATTCTGGACGATTGATAATCAACAAGACAGTCTGCCTGATGAACACAGCGACGATTGTAACGTCCACTTCACAAGGACGCATTATCGAACTCCGGAGGGACGATATGTCGTGATGATTCCATTATCTGACAACACATTGACGGTAGCCTATGGCTGCTGTATCTATTTGCGAAGTGTGACGGGCGACGGAGGAGTTTCGGTGCGGCTGATGTGCGCCAAATCGAAGGTGTCACCAATAAAGGAACAGCAGCGTGTCGTGGAACCAGGAGCTGATGCTGTAGAAATGACGGTTCCGAGACTCGAACTGTGTGCAGCCTCACTTTTAGCGGAACAGATTAATAAAGTGCGCGAAGTCCTAGAAACTAACCCTTCAAGGGTAGTGCTCTGGACCGATTCCACCGATTGTTGTGTTGGATGAAAAGAATGAACTCTAAAACTACAGTGTTCGTAAGAAATCGCGTGAATAAGGTACGACACTTGAATCCAGCTGATTTAGTGTCAAAGGTGTCTTTCCGAATGAGCTGATGAATTGTGAACTTTGGTGGACTGGACCCGCTTATCTACACTCAAACAAGTACGAAATCAAGGCTGACGTTGTGGATCCGAACGAATCCGACGAATGTGTTCCGGAACAAGTGATGTCTGTTACTGTCCTGGAAAACAGTGTCTACGATACTATCATTGCCGTTAGTAGCTTTCGAAAGCTGCAGCGTATTTTTGGTTACATAATTAGATTTCTGTACAATTGCCGAGCCCGGCAACGCAATCAATCTCAACGTGACGGTTGGCTGACCTGCGTCGAACATCGTGACGCCTTGTATGCCATGGTGTATGTTGTGCACTGGCACGAATTCTACGAAGATATTAGCCGCTTACAAAAACAGCAACCAGTGAGCAAGATGCTGAGAAATTTGAATCCAATTTACGATGATGACGAAAGACTTCTGAGAGTTGGTGGTCGAATCAAACATTTTAACTTGTCAGGATCAGGATCAGAAACATCCGATGATACTGCCAGCAAACCACCATTTCACGAATATCCTTGTTGAAACATTACACCGAGAGCATCTACATGTAGGTTTGGACGGATTCTTAGCGGTAGTGAAGCAGCGATTTTGGCCAATCCACGCCAAGAGGACGATTCATCGTGTACTCCGGAAGTGCATTACTTGCAAGACCTCGAGATGTACAGTATATGGGAGATCTACCAAGTTTCCGCGTGACGGCAGCAGAACCTTTCGCGAGAACGGGCGTTGATTACGCAGGGCCGTTCATCTTGAAGGTTGAATGTTCTAGAACGAAATTGAAATCCTATGTCAGTCTGTTTGTGTGTATGGTTACTAAGGCCGTGCATCTGGAGTTGGTGACCCCACTCAGTGTAGATGGCTTTCTTGCGGCTCTTCATCGATTTGCAGGGCGACGTGGAAATCCGACTAAAATTTTTTCGGATAACGACACCAATTTCCGTGGAGCCAATCGACAATTAACAGAACTAGCAGAGCTTTTGAAATCTCAAGTCCTTGAACTCACCGACAAGTTTTGCCAACAACCAGGAATCTCTTAGAAATTTAATCTTTCAAGGGCCTCTCATCAAGGTGGTTTATGGGATGCCAACGTGAAGTGTATGAGAACTCATCTGTACAAGGTACTGAACGAAAGCTATCTAAGTTATGAGGAAATGAATACGTTGCTAATACAAGTGGAGGCCATATTGAACTCAAGGTCGCTTGTTCAATTAACCGATGATCCTGTCGATTATGAGGCCTTAAGTCCAGGTCATTTTATTATTGGGCGCGAACTAACTGCCGTAGCAGAACCGATCTACGAAGATTTGAAGGAATCGAGCCTCTCACGGTACCAACTGGTGCAAAAGCGGAAGCAATGTTTCTGTCGCGATGGTCAAATGATTATTTGTCTAACCTTAAAAGGCGAAGCAAGTGGTACAAGAATCCTACACTGCTGCGAAAGGGATTATTAGTCATCTTGAAGGAAGATAACATGCCTTCCCAAACATGGCGAATGGGACGGATCGTTGAAACTTTTCCTGGTACGGCATTACGAGAGTAGTTGAAGTGCGTTTGAGTAATGGGATTTATCGTTGACCAACTACGCAGATAGCAGTACTTCCAGTTAACGAATGTGAAGGATGAGCAGAGTTGAGGCGTTTCTCGTTAGTCTACCCCACCGCCGGGGAGTATGTTACGTGCAAATGTAAAATGCTTTTTAAATCAGTGCAAGTAAGCTCTCACTTTTATTGATACCAGTTGTTAGAGTGTAAAGAATATTACTTAGTTATTTTGCGTACAGTACCGCGTTTACACGCGTCTTTTTTCATGCAAGTAAATAAAATTCTTTTAAACAAAATACAGTCCACTTGTGCTAATTTCACAACTATCCGAAGGACACGGATATACAGTGTATGAAATGGAAAAGTGAATGGAATGGATGTTATTTGAGCATGAAAAAAGGTGTATAAGTAATGTCACAGACATAACTGGAGGACGTGATAATCGTTCGTATTAGTTGATTGTGTGAATTTTGAAACTTATATTGCTTAGAATTGTAAGGATGCATTTATACTAAATATTGACTTATTGGCGACAGATATTTTCTACCACCAAATTAAATAACGCAGAACAAATGTGAGTAAAAAACATAGCAACATACAGAATTTTGATGTCGATTATTTCATTTCGAATTTGCATATTTCAGTGAAAGAAACTATCCAAATGCTGAACAGGATAGATTTCTGGCATGTTGCGAATTTTGCACTGCGAAAAGTGCACAAAGCTAATCAAATTATTCTAGATGGGCACTTAAGGTCAAATGTAGCGGAATGCGCGAATCGCGTTTTTGATCAATTGTTCAAAAACTAGACCGATTTTCGAAAAACCAAAAGCAAAGTTTTCTAAATCAAATTTATCACAACTAAGAATTTTGAAATTTTGCTTTGCCGAGCCGTAATTGGTTTTTGAAATGTATAATCTGTTGATACTAATGTTGGTCGAAGAATTTCATCACGACATCCAGTTTCGTCTAACGCACTAGAAGAAATAAACGATTTCGATCAAAGTTTATCTTTTATACTCGTTCAATATGTATGTATGGACTGATATGTACCTGACTACCTCAAAACCATCGTCCGGGTGCGAAAAGGGCAAGTAAGCGTGATGATTTTTCCTTATTGTTTCCAAAAATTTTGTTTTTGAGTTATTTATGGTTATTTCACACTGTTGAAAATTTAATGACAAATTCCTGATCATATTTTCGATTTTTTTTAGACAAAATTATCGTGTTGGGTTAAGTACAACAAGAGATTTTCACAATTGAGTCCTTCCCATCCTTGTACAGGGTAAATTTTGGAAAGGCGCCCCAGAGTAAAGTAAGTCGTATTCACGACAAATTTCCGTGGTGAATTGCGAAAATTATCCATATCTGTGTATATACCAAATGTAATGTAAACTGTAGTTTTTCAGACATATACTGTCTGATGAATTATAAAAGTAAGAACAATAAACAATATCTGTAAAGGAAAGCAAGAAGAATATTTACAAATCCATGAACACACACACACTAACACACATGCTTACACACTCACACACATCAGTTTGACTATCTACTTAACCTTACTCCTCCGCTGTTTTAGGAGCGAAATTCATCCACCCTACTCTTCTCTGCCTTAATGATTCGTGTTTTCGGTGTACAGCGAACTAAAGATTCTGAACGTCTTAACATCAAAAATAAAATGACGGGACGGATATTCTTTCTAAGGTAAGTAGAATTTAAGTCGGCTGAAATAGAAAGTACTGATTCCTGATTTCCGCAGGTACCCACTGTTGTATGACTATTTTATTCTAGAACTAAAAAAGGCCAGTAAAGTTGTAAAAAACGGTACAAGATGTAAAAAGTTACATCCCTTACTATTGCTGCTTAGTAGATTATACCCTTCCGCACTAGAAGGAAGTGAGTCGAATTTAAAGGTACTGTTCAATTGTTAGTTTTGATGGTTCTTACAAATTTCCTTTTTTTATTTTGTTATTCAGCTCTCTAGATTTGTGCCAATAGTGTCTATTTGTTCAGGTTGTGCAGAGCTGCAAACGCGGTATTTAGCGGCTAAATTTATTGCATTAATTGTTTCACCTGATTTGATATTTGATCGAATCTTTCTTCTTCTTGAAAGCTTAAATCGATCGAACAATAAAGAAATTAATCCGAACTCTTTGCACGGCGCGTTGTTGCAAATATTATATTTAGTGAAAACTAGAAGTCCTGGAGTGTCCCAGGAGTCGAGTAATCTGCTAAACAACTGGTTAGATCTTTATACAGCTATTTCCAATTATCTATTCGAAGTTAAACCGAACTTTGTGCTTTATGGATCCATAATAGATATTCTAATCGAAATTTTAGCAAGGTAAAGATCTAATATCATTGTTAGTTAAATTACAGAGTTAACGTATCTTATTACAGATGTCAAAATATTATGTTTACTGAGGACGATCAGTACCTGGACGACCTTGGTAATATAGTTGATTATTTGTTCAATTTAACAAACCAAAAATCGTATTACGGATGTGAACAGATTCAGCGTAAAATAGTGCTAATCAAGATGGTTATGTATATGTATAATGAAGATGAAAAATCACCTAGCAAATGTTTTCTATGTGAAATTGACCCCGCAAAGTATAGTTATGATTACATAGACTCGGCATTGAATATAATAATGTTGATACTCGATTACGACGAAATTTCTATTAACTCAGAGCAGTTCGGCATAGACAAAATGGAATTGTTTTACATTCGTCACTTGAATGTCTCTAAACACCTAAAAAGTAAGACATTGTGTAATGAATTTTTAAAATCATCAAAAATTCATAACTTTTTAAAAACAATAATTGAACAAAATGTTCAACACAGTTGTACTGTGAAAGCGTACACGATATTAAGCTATAGTGCTGCAGGTGTACAGGTACTGATGACGAGTCATACTAGTAAAGAGATGCTTAAAACATTATTCGAAGCTGCCGTATCCTATCCCGATGAACTAAGAGCCAGTATATACAAATGCATAAAATGCGTTTTTAGCGCAGAAATTAAACGTTCAGCAAGTGCGGTTGAAGTTGAAATATTACCAATAATGGCCTCCGCGGGGCAATGCTACAGAGTTAGGTATGTTGCATGTATTAGCATAACATAAAATGATTATATGTAATGGTATATTGCAGACTAACAACAATAGAAATATTAAACGTAGTATCGAGTCATTTTATCAAAACTAGCTCAGTAGTATTTTACTTAAACTTCAGCAGAGCTCTACTAACTCTTTTAAGAGATGAAAATGCAGATATAAGAAACGTAGCAGCTCGTCTTGTTACAAAATTGCACAGTGCAGCAGAGAAGCTTAAGATACGTACGTATAAATAAATAAATATATATATATATATATATATATATATATATATATATATATATATATATATATATATATATATATATATATATATATATATATATATATATATATATATATATATATATATATATATATATATATATATATATATATATATATATATATATATATATATATATATATATATATATATATATATATATATATATATATATATATATATATATATATATATATATATATATATATATATATATATATATATTTATATAATATAACTTATTAACGACTTGGTCGATTTTTTATCTTTTGGATATTTTCCTGTAAAAATGCTAATATTTTACAGAAAAAATATAAAAATATGAAAAAGTTGAATTTTTGTAAAGTTTTTTTCGGTTTTCATTGTTTGTGGGTACAGGGCGCTACATATTTACATATTTTCATTTTTATTAAATACAGTCTTTTTAACATAACATAACATAACATATCCAAAAAAAATAGCTAAGCGAAATTTTGGTGCAATGGTGCCTGTCTAATTAACATTTTACGAGTAATCGCTGCAAATTTCATATTGGACATCTTGAATAACTGCTTTCGGAACCGAAATCGGCAGACTGTCGTTGTTTCGGTGTCTTTTCAAATGAACGAATCCATTGCAGTTTTTTACCTTTCATATACAACAGCTATGCAATCACTGTGAAAACTGACCCTTGAAACGAGGCCCGGAGAGCCGAGTGTCATATACTATTTGACTCAATGTCATATACCATTCGACTCAATTCGTCGAATACCCAAAATGTTTGTGTGTGTATATGTTGATGTAACAAAAATGTGCACTGGATTTTCTCGTTGGTGGTTGGACCGATTTTCACAAACTTCAAGTTAAAAGTCCTGCAAACGGGATTTTAAACATAGAAGACATGATAGTAATAAAATGAAAAAAAAATACTCAACAAAAAGCAATAGGATTGGAATTTAACACAAATATTGTGAGAATGATACTAATGGACCGAGTGACCACTATCAATTCAACGTTCACCAGCAAACAATTCCTATCCAATACAAGTATTTATGCAATGATTTATGATTTATGTAATACAAGTATTTATGATTGATTAAGTGTGTGTACAAGGAGATCGCGACCCCAGAATCACTAGAAAATGCGTACTATATGAATGGATTGAAGATTTCTGAAATTCAGTTAACACACTCAGATTGAGATGCCAACAAAATATAGACACGACAATATGATCATGTAAAATTTGCGATAACACAATGAAATACGAATACAACAAAAAATTGAAATATTATACACGAATTACATAAATATTGAAATGTTATATATACAAAATATATGCAGATTCATGGGGTATTAAAAATAACATAACATATAAAAAAAACTCTGTTACTAACAACTAATAATCACCCCTATTCTGTTCGTCGATCGATTCGAAATATTTCGATCGAATGTACAATTTCCATTCTGCATTCCGTTCGAGTTGGGTATGAACTCGAATATCATTCGTTCGAGTTGTTCAATTTTCGAACATTACTCGATTTACTTGCGTACGTATTACTTCTGTTCGGCTTAGAATCGTTCTAATTTGTTTATACAAGTGTGACGGTTTCGTTTACCAAGAAATAAATAATATAAATAATATACACTGAGCTAAATTTTCTTTTTCACATTATATGATATTCTAATGATTTTGCACTATTAGCATTTCCAATCATAGTTACAAGATGTGTTCAACATCATGTCAAATATATGAGATAATCTTATGAAACATAAAACTCTTCTTAACGTTATTTTTACAGGATTTCTATATAACGAATGAAATTTCCAGTCTGAGTCAAATTTATTGGCGCGTCTTATAACCATTACTAGATATCCGCACAACATACATTGGAACAATTTATGAAGAGCATATTATATTCACTTCGAATTGATTTATATAGGTTCATATATACCATATGACTAGTTTTATAAAATTTATTTATATATATATATATATATATATATATATATATATATATATATATATATATATATATATATATATATATATTTATATATATATATATATATATATATATATATATATATATATATATATATATATATATATATATATATATATATATATATATATATATATATATATATATATATATATATATATAACTTTCAATATAGGTCATACGAATAGCAGATAATTGCCAACTACTACTTTTCTTTGAGGATTCAAGCTATACTAGTATTCCATTCGGTAAGGGAGCACCTCATGATATTTGCGAAAGAGAATTGAGATCCCGAGACTGAAAATAAAACAATGAATCTTACTAGACAGATAGAGTAATGAAATGTACCGGATATATATTTCATGGTCCGTTAACGCATATCCTTGAACGAAGTTGGATGAGCTGTCTTGTCAGCAATTTAAAATTACATTGAGATGCGAAACTTCCTGAAAAAAATGGTCTGGAGCAGTTGATGACTATCGAGGACACCACTATTCACGACTTTCATCGGATTTCCATATAAATTATATGGGATATTTTTTTAACTTTCATTATGATAACGTCCATTTAGATTTGACGTACACATTATATAAAGATTATAAGTTTCCATATAATGTCTATGAATTATATTCTGCATATGATTCATATGACAAATCTAATGAATATAAATAAGATTTTCATTTCAGTGAGAACGTGTAAGTAGTGTTGACAGCTTTGATGGTCAGGGATATCAGGTTCACAGATTAATCTGTGTATCACAGATTTTGAGTTTTGTGCACAGATTTTAAAACTGACACAGATTTTCACAGATTTCTGAAAATGATCACAGATTTTCACAGATTCTTGAATAAATCACAGATTGTCACAGATTTTGGAAATCAAGTACAGTAAAGTACAGAGCGTGTCGGTAGTGAGACCTTTTTTATTTTTTTTGCTCACTAAATAGAATTCGATCACCTGAAATGGAATGGTACGGAAAACGGGTGATGAGACCTTTTTTTTTTTTTGCTCACTAAATTTGATTTTAAACTGCTATTTGAGCGGAAAACGATCACAGATTTTCACAGACAGGTTTTGGGTTCGATCACAGATTTTTGAAAAAATGACCTGGCATCTCTGTTGATGGTTAGTGTTCGAAATTTTAAGTGTTCCCGAACGAGAGTCGATCAAATCATACAAGTCGAACGGAATGAAGAATGCAAAATTCGAACTCGAACGAAAGTGTAGATTCGTTCGTATCACAAATCCGTCGGATTGCAGAATCGGGGTGAATAACAAACATGAAAGGATATATCAATACTTTAAGCATGGACTAAAAGGCAAAATATTTCAGAACAATAAAGATTAGCCAACCTGGGTACCTTCTACCGGGTATAGTAAAATAAGAAACAGGAAGTCAAGAAAGCAAAATTATTTGTGAACAATTTTACTAATAGTAATTATAAAGACAGAAAATTGTGACCCAGCAACAGACCCTTTTGTTAAAGCCCTCGCAATTAACTCGATGATAGTTCTTCAAGCTATCATCAAGCTCAGCAAGTAAGGTTGGCATGCAATGACTCCAAATTAAATTGAATATTAGGATTACTAATTATTCAAGACATTAAGCTATAGAAGCATCATTCAGAAGGCAGCTATTGAATCAGCCACCACGTTATAACATTTTCATAGAAACAGAACGGTGCTGAAGCATTTCGAAGTTAGCAAAACACTCTTGAGCTTGCGCCAAGTTTATCAAACAATACGGCGGATATACACACCGACTGTAGAGTCAAGTAAAGTTTCGTTGCATGCCGGAACAAGTTTGTTCTGTAGCCAAAGTTCGTATCGTACGATTTATGACGTATAGGCTACACGAAAAAAATGAGAGAGGTCGGATGAACCTTCACATACACTATAAAGGTAACATTTAGTACCAAAACTATTAGGATGTTTGCCGAAGCTGGCCTGGGTCATATCAAAACGTCAGACTTTAGCAAAAAATCACGGAAAAGCAGTGTTATCAAAACAAATTTAAACACCCTTAGACCAAGTAGGAGTAGAGATAGGAAATAGTGAGTTAAAGCGTTGTGATAGTTAACAGAAATACTTGACTTTTTCACGAGTATAATTTAACGCAGGTTTTTTAGTGTTAGTTCCGTTCTAGTTCCGCTCGTAACATTTCTCTTCCCGCCGCTCAAAGGTTGTACGCGGTAAAGAAAACGAAAACCAACACCGAAGCTCGATTTTAAAAACACAAGCGAGTCAATCCACAACGAGAACACATAAGGCAGAGTTTTCAACCGTTTTAAAGAAAACAGAATCACGGTACAGACACGATTTTCTGTTACCTGTGTGTGATTTTTGTTAAACACGGTGCTGATGTAAAGACGAATCTTACGAGGTATGCGCCCGAAAAACCTATTTTAATTCACCTAGTGGTTTTATGATGCGTTTCTCATATATTTCAATGCCCTGTTGTCTCGGAATCGGAAGTGTTATCCGAACAAATGTCTTCTTCCCTTCTTGAGAAAATAGATTATTTGCAGGCAAATGATGTTTTGTGTGCACCGTGTAGCAGAAAGCGAATAAAATTGGGGCAAAGGATTTACGTAAGTATTAAAATAATGATGACATACAATTTTGAAAAACTTGCGAAAATGATGCAATTTTCACTATTCAGTTGTGAGGGAAAATTCTGTTGAAGCAATAATGATCACAGATTCTGAATCCTCTGAGACTGATGACAATGCACAGTGGTCCGGATCCACAATTTAAGGGGACAAAAACATTTGTGGCTTAGCTTTATACTTTAGAGCTATGATGTCCTCAGAACAAATGATCAGTGAAAGATAAGCCATATTTTGAAGCATATGGTATTAGGGTGAGGGTGATCCATTATTTTCCGTATGTGTTGAGATAGAGGACTGCATCCTTCGGCAAAATTGTAGGAAAACTTATATCAAGCAACTTTGCCGAAAACACTATTGTAGTACCTCTAACGGTTTTAGTGTTACAGCTATTTTAATAGAGCAACTTAGGGTGTTCCTAAATATATCAGATTTTTTACTCTAGCTTTCTTAATTTTCACTTCTCGATTTTGGTGTCTTTGAATATCTTTTAGAGTTTGTTGAAACTAATTTTTTCATGACTAGCGCATTCAGGTAGCGTTTTCAGAACCAAAATTATGAGCAAAACTAGTTCAAAAACAGATCAATTTTAAACTGTTATATCTAACATTCGAGCAAATGAAAAAAAAAAATCGGTTTCTTTCATTTGATAGAAAATACTTTCGAACATGTTTATAAAAAAAATGGCGGAGGAGATATTTTTTTAATTTAATTGTGGAACACATTTTTGTTTTCTATATAGGCGTGCAAACTAGAAACTCAAGAAAAATACACGTAGAAATGTGGTCAGGTTTTGAACAATTACAGCTCAGTCAATTTTATATAAATTATTATTATTATGTCACCATTTGATTGGAAATATTTCTACGTATTGATTTGAATGTTCATAGGCATGTATTTTTAATTGTGTATCATTGAAATGTTGATTAATAGCTAGCAGTGTCCTATTTTGTCTGCAAAAAATCTCCGGCATACTGGATTTCCCTGCCATAGTCGACGGTTTTGAAGGAGTAAGCGATATATCAAAGGATTTCTGATATATCTGATTTGTCAATCGATGCTAAAGCGCAGCTGCTGGAAGCAGGCGAATCTATAAATATAAGCAAAATTATAGCTAACGTTTCAGTATAATGAGTAGCATGCTAGGGGTAGGTTGTTGCTAGACAGCAAGACGAAAAGTGCCATGAAACGATTTGAAGCTTTAATTGGTATGCTCTGATCTTGTGTCATGCAAGTTCGGATGAAATTCCATGTATGTCGTTTCGCCTGAGAAATTGACAACTACCCCAGGGTAAATTTGAAGTGCATAAGATTAATTTCCAATTTATGTAAGATGAACATGATTAATAATAAGAAACTCGCTTTAACCGAAATCGCAGAATGGTTGTAATGGTAGAGAAACGCTATAAAAATAACTGCTTGCATACAAAACTTGAACACAAGCTTGGCTAATTGATTTAATTTTGTCGGCTACAAAACAAATACAAATCACGACAAATAAAGTCTATATTCTGGGTTCGCGTGTTCGGTTTTGGTTCCTAATAAAGTTCAATCTAAGCAGACTCTCATGCATTTGCGAATTCAAAAGTGTGACGATTGATTGAACTGTTTGATTGTAGATCATTAGAAATTTTGGTTGCCTTGTTCCACATCAATGGCTCGAACAACCCCATGGGGCTGATCCTTGTAATTTTTTAAATTGTGTTCAAACATTGGGTTTTACCTTTTTTATATATATAAAAAATAGGTATAGAATTCGCTCAAACTTTCGAAAAATTTTTCGAGGCCCGGAGGGCCGAATGTCATATACCAATCGATTCAGCTCGACGAACTGAGCAAATGTCTGTGTGTGTGTGTATGTGTGTGTGTCTGTATGAGTGTTGTCAACTAAGAGGTCGAGATCTCAGAGATGGCTGGACCGATTTTGATCAAACTAGTCGCAAATGAAAGGTCTCCCCGTCACCCAAAACGCTATTGAATGGTTTTGAGATCGGATGTTTACTTTTTGAGTTATACGAAGTTTTATGTTAAAATTTTCAGTTTTTTAACAGTATCTGTAACATTTGACCTTGAAAACGGAATATGTTTCCAGACTTAGATTTCGCTCGGTAATACCTATCCAACAAGCCATAGATTGTTAAAATCCGTCCATTTTTAACGGAGATATCGATATTTTTGTGTAAGCCTTATTCCAGTAGAAGGAATTTTGAGCGCTGTATGAAAAAGCAATGCTTGGGAGCAACATGAAACACGATTTTTATACTGTTACATATAATTGTTTCTAAGTACCAAAAAGACTGTGTACAGCATCCTTTTTTATGACAATTTGCCTCGGACCAATTTTAGCACGGTTCATTTTTGGCAACATAATCTTTCGAATATGGCATATGTAAACCAGATGGTACCAGCATTATCGAGTTGGAAGTAATTCCATAATTATATTGATTTAAACTATTTACAGCAATAAATGCTGGAAGAACATGACTTCCATATACCATACGACTCAGTTGCGTGTGTGACAAATAATTTCACTCATTTTTCTCGTTTTCTACAAACTCAGATTCATATGAAAAGTCGTATACTCCCAAACAAGGTTCCTGAATTACGTTTGGATCCGACTTCTGATTGCGGAACCACAGGATGATATGTGAAACGAAATTAAAATAATGCAATTAATTTTTCTCGTAGATTGCTGAACCGATCTAAGATTCAAATGAAATCTAAGAATCATCTATGATTCAAATGAGAGGTCTTAAAATCCTATAAAACCTCTTACTTTTTAGTCAGATCCGACTTCTGGTTTAGAAAATGCAGGGTGATTAGTATAAAAATGTCCTTTTCACATAAATTAATCAGGTTTATCGGTTTTGCAGATTTGGATAGTCGATTACCAAATAAATTTATTTCAGTTTGAGCGGTATTCGTTTTTGGATTCGGAATGTACCCCCAAATTTTAATTCGCACTACAATTTCTCAAAGATGTCTACACGCTGCTCAGGTGAATTTAACTGATTTCGGTTACACCGATTTTAGAATTCCGGTTCCAGTATCGAATCGATTCTCAAAGCTCAATCATTTTCTCTAAAAAGACCAAATCGAACTTCAAAAACAAATATTACAGGACTTAAGGTCCCATACAAAATTGGTGAATTTTATCCGATTCTGGAATTACAGATGATGAATTTATAAATTTCATGTAAATTGTTTGGCGTAATAATTTATGGCCATTCGAATCATTTTGGGCTATGCTAATTCCTGAATACCGGCTCTGGAAGTACCATAAATAATGACGAAAAACTCTAAAGTGGAACTTACTTCGACATCTCATGGAATGTTCAATCGATTGTCGCATGCTAAGATTGAAATTCGATATGTTTTGCAATTTCGGCATTACAGGGTAATGAGTGATTAAAATCTCAATTTGCCGTTTAAAACGACGATAATTAAAATAATGTCATGAGAACTAAAACACCTAAGAATATCCATGCAAAAACACATGCGTATTGATAAAAAAAAGGTATCATCTCACTGCTAGGTGGATTAATCACGTTTTTTCAGTGAAAAATGCTCTTTCATGTAAGACATTTATTTGCTATATATATTAAAATAATGTATGGCTGTCTTCTAGCGTGTCAAAACTAATTCAGCTGCATAATCGGGAAGATGGTGTACCCTCACGTTGGTTGTTACTCTATTCAATAATGCTATTACAGGATCAGACGTTAAAAGAAATCGTTTGAATACATCCTCTAGATTCACTAAACGATTGAAGTTCTGTGGATGGAACTGCCTATACTTGCGAATTGATTTATTTCGACTCTTTTGCGCTTCCTTACTGTACATACCAATAGGAAGCAAAGCATGTTTTATAATTGCAGTCCCATGCACCAGAAGTTTATGCACGGTTGGCGACAGAGCATACCATCCATACAGCTCCACAAAACGAATTCTTGTTTGTTCAGCAAACTCCTGGAAAGCAGGCACCGAAATCTTCACATTGCTGTTTATCAACGTTAAGATTATAAAAAACCGCCTCGAGTAGCCGCCTCCAGGTAATGGTTCACCAATGCCAGACCCTGTCAGCTTGGAGCGAAATCAATCTTCAGTATAGGAACGCCATCGCACGGCATCACATTCAACATATCATGTCAATTGTGTGGGTGCGCAGTGCTGCTATTTTTGCGCGCAATAATTTGACATTTCTCTTCCCTACTTTTATGTACGAGATTCGATGTGGACTCACCTGAGGGCACCACGCTCGCAAAAAAGGATGTTGTCAATGATTTATTCTGTAAATATGAGAGCTGGATAGCTTGTTAATATGATGTCTTTGCCGATACGTAACCCTAGCTGCTCTTTTAATGCCGTTATTATGTTTGTCTCTTGCTCCTTGACATGCTGATTTTGTCGGGACACGCGCCATGTCGGTTTCTCAATTTGCAAACAATAACTCACTTTTAGCAAAAGTTCCATAGATCGAATCATTGCATGTAGAGGCGAAATTCCAAATTGATATTTGTTTGGATTACTCTCATTTGTTTCAGTTCTTGAAAAAATCATAGCTTTTCCTGAGCGCTTGTACCAAGCTTGGGAGTGTATGCCTGTTATGTCGTTTAACACTTTCGTATCGTTCAGGTAGAACACTAGCTTCGTTGATACAAATACTTTCCCCAGTACTGTGAAAGAAAGCTCTGCAATTTCTGCATTTACTTTGTCCACTTCCTGCTGTTAGTTCCGTGTCTTCCTTTTGAAAGATTATTATTTTGGGTAGCAAAGGGAAACAGATGAAGGATAATTGTTGTTCCAGCCTTCTTGCTCAACAATCAATCGCAAGGGAACCAAACAGATAGTAAATAATGTACAGTAAGGAAGCGCAAGAGAGTCGAAATAAATCAATTCGCAAGTATAGGCAGTTCCATCCACAGAACTTCAATCGTTTGGTGAATCTAGAGGATGTATTCAAACGATTTCTTTTAACGTCTGATCCTGTAATAGCATTATAGAATAGAGAAACAACCAACGTGAGTGTACACCATCTTCCCGATTATGCAGCTGAATTAGTTTTGACACGCTAGAAGACAGCAATACATTATTTTAATATATATAGCTAATAAATGTCTTACACGGAAGAGCATATCTCACTGAAAAAATCCAATGTTTGAACACAATTTAAAAAATTTAAAAAAATATCTCCTCCGCCTTTGTTTTTATAAACATGCTCGAAAGTATTTTCTATCAAATGAAAGAAACCGATTTTTTTTTCATTTGCACCAATGTTAGATATAGCAGTTTAAAAATGATCTGTTTTTGAACTAGTTTTGCTCATAACTTTGGTTCTGAAAATGCTACCTGAATACGCTAGTCATGAAAAAATTGGTTTCAACAAACTCTAAAAGATATTAAAGGAAACCAAAATCGAGAAGTGAAAATTAAGAAAGCTAGAGCAAAAAATCTGATTTTTTTAGACTAAAATAGCTGTAACACTAAAACCGTTAGAGATACTACAATAGTGTTTTCGGCAAAGTTGCTTGATATAAGTTTTCCTACAATTTTGCCGAAGGATGCAGTCCTCTATCTCAACACATACGGAAAATATTTTTTGGATCACCCTAATAATTAGAACCACCCTAATACCATATGCTTCAAAATATGGCTTATCTTTCACTGATCATTTGTTCTGAAGACATCATAGCTCTAAAGTATAAGGCTAAGCCACAAATGTTTTTGTCCCCCTAAATTGTGGATTCGGACCACTGTGCAATGATGACAATGTGTCTATATTCAGCGACTACACAGAAATTACATTTGCTTACATTATAACATTGCATTTCTCAAATTTTAAAAGATTGATTGCCTTTTTAGAATGAACCATATTTGCTTTCCGGTTATCTTACCGAATTGAAACAAAAATTTCATGCTAAAGATGCAACTATGAGTTTTAACAGTTTTGCCAAAAAACTGGAGTATTCGTAAAATAGCGCATACGATGAACACATCCAGATATTTTGTTACGAAAGTAGAGAATCTCGTAGAAAAAAAAGGATTATGGCGATTTTTGGAACAAAAAGTAAAAACTTATTTTTACCTTTTTTATAATATAAAAAATAGGTAGAGAATTCGCTCAAACTTTAGAAAAATTTTCCGAGGCCCGGAGGGCCCAATGTCATATACCAATCGATTCAGCTTGACTAACTGAACAAATGTCCGTGTGTGTATGTGTTTGTTTGAATGTGTATTGTCAACTAAGAGGTCGAGATCTCAGAGATGACTGGACCGATTTTGATCAAACTAGTTGCATATGGTTTTGAGATCGGATGTTTACTTTTTGATTTATACGAAGTTTTATGTCAAAATTTTTGTTTTTGTTTTTTGGCAGTATCTGTCACACTTGACCTTGAAAACAGAATATGTTTCTATACTTAGATTCCACACGGTAATAGTTATCCAACAAGCCATAGATTGTTAAAATCCGTCCATTTTCAACGGATATATCGACATTTTTGTATAAGCGACTTTTCCCCCTATTCCAGCAGTAGGAGTTTTGAGCGCTGTATGACAAAGCAACGTGAAACACGATTTTTTATACTGTTACATACAATTGTTTCTAAGTACCAAAAAGACTGTGTACAGCATCCTTTTTCATGACAATTTGCCTCTGACCGATTTTAGCACGGTTCGTTTTTGGCAACATCATCGTTCGAATATGGCATATGTAAACCAGATGATATCAACATTTTCGAGTTGAAAGTAATTCCATAATTATATTGATTTAAACTACTTACAGCAATAAATGCTGGAAGAACATAACTTCCATATACCATACGACTCAGTTCGTCGAGATTCACTCAATTTTCTCGGAGATACTAAACCGTTTTCTACAAACTCAGATTCATATGAAAAGTAGTATACTCCCAAACAAGGTTCCTGAATTACGTTTGGATCCAAATTCTGATTGCAAAACCATAGGATGATATGTGAAACGAAATTAAAATAATGCAATTCATTTTTCTCGTAGATGGCTGAACCGATCTAAGATTCAAATGAAATCTAAGAATCATCTAAGATTCAAATGAAAAGTTTTAAGAATCTGTAAAACATCTTGCTTTTCAGTCCGATCCTACTTCTGGTTTAGGAAATACAGGGCGATTAGTATAAAAATGTCCATTTCACACAAATTAATCAGGTTTATCGGGTTTGCAGATTTGGATAGTTGATTACCAAAGAAATTTGTTTCAGTTTAAGCGGTATTCGTTTTTTGATTCGGAATGTACCCCCAAATTTTAATCACACTACAATTTCTCAAAGATGTCTACACACTCCTCAGGTGAATTTAACTGATTTCGGTTACACCGATTATAGAATTCCGGTTCCATTAACAAAAATTCAAATTAAAAAACTTATGGTCCCATACAAAATTGGTGAATTTTATCCGATTCTGGAATTACAGATGATGAGTTTTCAAAATTCATACTGATATAGAAGATGTAAATTGTTTGGCGTATTAATTTATGGCCATTCGAATCATTTTGGGTTATGCTAGTTCCTGAATACCGGCTCTGGAAGTACCATAAATAATGACGAAAAGCTCTAAAGTGGAACTTACTTCGACATCTCATGGAATGTTCAATCGATTGTCACACGTTAAGATTGAAATTCGATACGACTTGCAGTTTCGACATTACAGGGTAATGAGTGATTAAAACTTCAATTTGCCGTTTGAAACGACGATGATTAAAATAATGTCATGAGAATTAAAACACCAAAGAATATCCATGAAAAAATCATATGCGGATTGATAAAAAAGGTATTATCTCACTGCCAGGGGGATTAATCACGTTTTTAATCAAACTTTTGATGTCTTTATATTTAAAATCATGAATATTTATATTTTACAAAAAAACAATTTCGCCCTGAAATAGTAATTAAAGTCAAATAATTTTACAAACGTGACGATGTAAGTGTTATGATGCCAGGTCAAAAGGACGCGAAATTTGTAAAAATTGATGGGAAAAAATGCATAATTCAAAAAAGATTAATTTATGGGAATCTTAAAGAATCTTCATAGGTGAAAACGAAGGGATCAAACTAAGCTTTTTAAAATTCTGTTCACTCCGACCAGAGAACTGTGTTTTTGCTGGTCCTGGTGGGACGCACAATGTTTGTCTGTGTCCCATTCACGAAAACATGAGACTGGTGACTTCAGGTAATAAACGAAAACATCTCGGTTTGTTTTCATTAGCTTACTTCCCAAAAAGATGGAAAAACGCTAAAGTAATTCCTATCCTCATACCCGATAAAAACCCAGCAGAAACATCAAGTTATCGACCAATTAGCTTACTTTCTTCTATCAGTAAACTTTTTGAAAAAATTATCTTGTTGAGAATGATGTCTCATATAAATGAGAATTCAATTTTTGTACCAGAGCAGTTTGGATTTCGACATGAACATTCAACTACTCATCAACTTGTAAGAGTTATGAACATGATAAAAGCAAATAAATCTGGGTTATCCACTGGAGTTGCTCTTCTAGACATAGAAAAAGCATTCGATAGTGTTTGGCACAAAGGTTTAATAGCAAAAATGTTTGATTTCCAGTTTCCTATTTATTTGATCAAAACGATTCAAAATTATTTAATTGATCGTACTCTTCAGGTTAGCTATAAGAATTTTAAATCTGAATTGCTACCCGTACGAGCCGGTGTTCCGCAGGGTTTCAGCCTAGCTCCAATCTTGTATAATATTTTCACTTCTGATCTTCCAAATCTACCCGTTGGTTGTCAGAAATCGCTATTCTGTGACGCCCCAAGTCTGTTAGCCACAGGTTGAAATCTAAGAGTGATCTGCATTCGCCTACAAAGAAGTTTAAATATTTTCAGTGATTATCTGTCAAAATGGAAAATTAAACCAATTGCAGCAAAACCGCAATTAATTATCTTTCCTCATTTTTATATTAAATGTTTATACACTAAGGTCTTTTTTTACACGGGGGTTACGCGCCGTGTTAAAAAAATCCGTGTAAAAGAAAACCGTGTTAATTGCGGAAACCGTGCAAAAAAAAAACCGCGTGGAAAATTTGACGTAATAATTCCAAAAACCGTAGATTTGATTATTTGTTTGGATAAAATGTAACTTTTGATAAATTGAAGGGGAAAAAGCTTATTTTTTAACTCCCAAATTTATACAAGTTGCATATAACTGTGAAAATGTAACCGAAACAATAACAAAAAAAAACGGAAATCTAAAAAACAGCCAAAGGTTACGAGAAGGGTCCAGTCATACTTGATAAAACACATTGGATGATAAATTAAAATTAGAACACTTATAAAACGCGTTGTACGACAAGCAAATTAATCTAAATGGCTCATGCCTTCTGTATAATGCATTCAGTTTTCAAAAAGCCGATAATACTTTCAAATTAGAACGTTCGACCAAAGAAGTGCTAGTAATACCACCAATAAACTAAAACTTTCACTACAAATCAAGCTTGAGAATCAGTTCTTTTCAATTCCGAAGGTGCGACGTGTAGTAAACACTAACGATCTTAACAGTTATTTTCAACTAAACTGAGTGGGAAGACATGGGTATTAGATGAAGATTTATGCACGCAGAGACAGAATTAAAGGGGAAGAATTCATAGAGATGAATATAAATCAAATTAGAAAAGGTATTACTATGTGTAACGCTCGTATATTTTTTTT
This sequence comes from Malaya genurostris, assembly GCF_030247185.1. Taxonomy (NCBI): domain Eukaryota; kingdom Metazoa; phylum Arthropoda; class Insecta; order Diptera; family Culicidae; genus Malaya; species Malaya genurostris. Next base: position 136,943,647 of record NC_080572.1, on the reverse strand, counting down.
TACAAAAAACAGTACATTTGGCGTAAAAATTAAGGAAATACAGTACATTGACTTTGAAAATACAGTGCATTTTACAGTACGCTTTTTTCTAAAAATAGTGAATAAAAAACAAAAGCAAATAAATTTGATCAGCATCTTACGAGGAAACCAGATTGAAAAAATAACATGCGAATACAACTATGTAATGGAAATCGCAAAAAAGCCACCGCAGAGATGGGACTCAAACCCGTAGCAAGCCAAATACGGGTAAATCGTTTTGCCTATAAAACTATCCTACATGTGAGACACACATACAAATTGCCTAGCTGAACATAAGAACCGAGCATGTTCAGCTGTGCTCGGGCCCTACGGCGTCCATTTGTTTTTCAGCCCTCAATTAGTCCGTTTATTTTGTATGTTTCACATGCAGGATAGCTTATTTGGCAAAAAGAAGGATAGGAACTATTTTCGGCTTCGAGTACCGTCTCTGCGGTAGCTTTTTCGCGGTTTTCATCACACAGTTGTATTCGCATATCATGTAAAACTTACTCAATACGGCTCTACGTCTTAACAAGACTAAACAAATCGTTCAAAGCAAGTTCATAAACTCAATTATTTTTTATTTCCTTTTAAGGGCATTTTAAAATTCGTCAAAAACTGAAAAATGTGCGAAAGTAATAATAACATTTTTTGAGAAGAGGATGTTTTTTATAATGATTTTGATTTAGAGTCTTTTTGGTTGAGACATTTTTCTTTTTTCTAATCATCAAAGTTTCGCTTGATTGTTGTTACGCGCTCTGAACAAGAATTATTATTGAAAAAAATTGTGTGTGTTGTTGTTGTGTTCTCATTCACATTGGCTACGTGTTGTTACTGTTCTTGTACTGCCACAGATCGAAATTCGATGCGTTGAAGATTTAAAATTCTGTTTTAAATTTTAGTGTAAAAAATACAGTACATTTCAGTGTAAAAATACAGTACAAGTTAAAATACAGTAGATTTGAGGGTAAAAAACAGTACACAGTATTTAAGTCGAAAATACAGTACAATGCTGTAAAATACAGTATGAATACGAGCTTTAACTATGTGTCATGCTGAAGCAACTCATTTCATCGGCGTAAATCATAATAACAGTTCGGCTGAAAAGTTCGTATCGTTTAATAGAAACACACATTTTTTTGCCAAAATTCGTTCTTCTTATTCAACATAATTGCCATCAGAGGCGATACAGCGATTATAGCGATCTTCCAACTTTTCGATACAATTTTTGTAGTACGATTTGTCCTTTGCCTCAAAATAGGCCTCAGTTTCAGCGATTACCTCTTCATTGCTTCTAAATTTTTTACCAGCGAGCATTCTCTTGAGGTCTGAGAACAGGAAAAAGTCACTGGGGGCCAAATCTGGAGAATACGGTGGATGAGGGAGCAATTCGAAGCCCAATTCGTTCAATTTCAGCATGGTTTTTCGTTGTTGTTTTTGATCGATTGTGAGCTCACGCGGCACCCATTTTGCACAAAGCTTTCTCATATCCAAATATTCGTGAATAATATGTCCAACACGTTCCTTTGATATCTTTAGGGCGTCAGCTATCTCGATCAACTTCACTTTACGGTCATCGAAAATCATTTTGTAGATTTTTTTCACGTTTTCATCGGTAACAGCCTCTTTTGGACGTCCACTGCGTTCATCGTCTTCGGTGCTCATATGACCAGTACGAAATTTTGCAAACCACTTACGAATTGTTGCTTCGCCCGGTGCAGAGTCTGGATAACACTCATCAAGCCATTTTTTGGTATCGGCGGCACCTTTTTTCATCAAAAAGTAGTGTTTCATCAACACACGAAATTCTTTTATTTCCATTTTTTTCACAATAACAAAAGTAGCTTCACTCAAAATGCAATATCTCACAAACTAATAATCAGACAGCTGTCAAATTTATACACGTATCTTTTGAAGGTTGGTACTAACTGAAAATGGTATGGATTTAATTCTAGTGCCGCCCTCTCATAGAAACGATACGAACTTTTCAGCCGATCTGTTACTACTAGAGCTATATCATTCAAATGGGTATGAAATACTGCACTGCTCGATATGATGAAGAGTTGAAGTAAATTTGACTAGTTCTTCAACGCTCCGAAATTCTCGATGATATCAATGACGATGCTGACATCATACACCACAACTGGGCGGAAGAGACTTTGTCGTGTTATTTACGACAGGGAATCAAGATCTGAAGACTGATTAATCATTTTATGGAACGACAGTCAATACTCCCGTGAATTGTTGAATGAATGATTTTAGTTCACTTTCAAACTTTGAATTCACTCTCATAATCGCTTTCCTACAGACAACCTGTTCCCTTTTTAAAAAATTTTCTCAAAAAAACAAATGACAGTTCTTTTTAAACTCTTATCAGAAACCGTGTTGATTGCGAAAACCGTGTAAATAAAAACCGTGTTAATTCCGGAATCCGTGTAAAAAAAGCCGTGTATAAAAAAACCGTGCGAAAAAAAACCGTGTAAAAAGAGACCTTAGTGTATTCTCTTATAAACAGAAATTCTAAGCTGTGTCTAAAAAACAAATTGTTAATTTATAAACATATTTTCAGACCAGCCATGCTTTATGCAGTACCAATTTGGTCAAGTTGTTGAAAACGCTTCAAAGGATTCAGAATAAAATTCTGAAAATGATTTTGAAGCGTCCTCCCTGGTTTAGTACAAATGAGTTAGACAGACTCACAAATATAGAACCATTAGATGTAATGTCGTATAATGTTATAAGCAAATTCCGACAAAAATCGATGCAATCTTCAATTGAATCGATTCGCTCTCTGTATTAGTTAGTAAGTTAGTATATAAGTACCTTCTCCCCATTACACAATACAAGTAGGTTTAGAATTTTCTCTACACAAAAATCTCAGAATTGCGAAAGCAAATGATGTCCTCATGGTAACAACCAAATCATATATATATATATATATATATATATATATATATATATATATATATATATATATATATATATATATATATATATATATATATATATATATATATATATATATATATATATATATATATATATATATATATATATATATATATATATATATATATATATATATATATATATATATATATATATATATATATATATAAATTGATGAGTATGTTAGTAGTTGTTATTTTTTTCATTGTTTGTGCGTGACTTTTTTTACTTCATTCTTTTTGAAAACTACGTGAATTTTTTTTGACATCTGATCATTAGTTGGACATATTTTACATTGCTCGAAAGAGCAGTTTTCACATAAAAAATGTAGCAAAATATCTTCGTAGTGGCAAACACGATAATCGTTGCTGATCATTAATTTGACCAGTTGACTGCCTGAAAACAACGGGAATAGAACGTTACAGGAAACAACCGAGATATTTTTAAATATAACTATTTATTGGAATATGAGTTAAAATTAAATTATTAAAATTTAAATTGGGTGTTCAGCTACAAGTGGTGACTTTTCAGCCCTATTATATATATGATTTGGTTGTTACCATGAGGACATCATTTGCTTCCGCAATTCTGAGATTTTTGTGTAGAGAAAATTCTAAACCTACTTGTATTATGTAATGGGAAAAAGGAACTAATATACTAACTTACTAACTAATACAAAGAGCGAATCGATTCAATTGAAAATTGCATCGATTTTTGTCGGAATTTGCTTATAATATTATGTGACATTACATCTAATGGTTCTATATTTGTGAGTCTGTGTAACTCATTTGTACTAAACCAGGGAGGACGCTTCAAAATCATTTTCAGAATTTTATTTTGAATCCTTTGAAGCGTTTTCTTCCTGGTGGAACAACAACTTGACCAAATTGGCACTGCATAAAGCATGGCTGGTCTGAAAATTTGTTTATAAATTAACTCTTACAAGTTGATTAGTAGTTGAATGTTCATAACGAAATCCAAACTGCTCTGGTAAAAAAATTGAATTCTCCTTTATATGAGACATAATTCTCAACAAGATAATTTTTTCGAAAAGTTTACTGATAGAAGAAAGTAAGCTAATTGGTCGATAACTTGATGTTTCTGCTGGGTTTTTATCTGGTTTGAGGATAGAAATTACTTTAGCGTTTTTCCATCTTTTTGGGAAGTAAGCTAATGAAAACAAACCGAGATGTTTCCGTTTATTACCTAAAGTCACCAGTCTTTATTTGCTTTTATCAGGTTCTTAACTCTTACAAGTTGATTAGTAGTTGAATGTTCATAACGAAATCCAAACTGCTCTGGTAAAAAAATTGAATTCTCATTTATATGAGACATCATTCTCAACAAGATAATTTTTTCAAAAAGTTTACTGATAGAAGAAAGTAAGCTATAACTTGATAACTTGATGTTTCTGCTGGGTTTTTATCAGGTTTGAGGATAGAAATTACTTTAGCGTTTTTCCATCATTTTGGGAAGTAAGCTAATGAAAACAAACCGAGATGTTTCTGTTTATTACTTGAAGTCACCAGTCTCATGTTTTCGTGAATGGGACACAGTTCTCTGGTCGGAGCGAACAGAATTTTAAAAAGCTTAGTTTGATCCCTTCGTTTTTACCTATGAATCGTTGATAAACGTCTTTAAGATTCCCAAAAATTAATCTTTTTTGAGTTATGCATTTTTCCCATCAATTTTTAAAAATTTCGTGTCCTTTTGACCTGGCATCATAACACTTATATCGTCACATTCGTAAAATTATTTGACTTTAATTACTATTTCAGGGCGAAATTGTTTTTCTTTAAAATATAAATATTCATGATTTTAAATATAAAGACATCAAAAGTTTGATTAAAAACGTGATTAATCCACCTGGCAGTGAGATGATTCCTTTTTTATCAATCCGCATATGTTTTTTTCATGGATATTGGTGTTTTAGTTCTCATGACATTATTTTAATTATCGTCGTTTCAAACGACAAATTGAGATTTTAATCATTCATTACCCTGTAATGTCGAAACTGCAAATCGTATCGAATTTCAATCTTAACGTGTGACAATCGATTGAACATTCCATGAGATGTCGAAGTAAGTTCCACTTTAAAGCTTTTCGTCATTATTTATGGTACTTCCAGAGCCGGTATTCAGGAACTAGCATAACCCAAAATGATTCGAATGGCCATAAATTAATACACCAAACAATTTACATCTTCTATATCGGTATGAATTTTGAAAACTCATCATCTGTAATTCCAGAATCGGATAAAATTCACCAACTTAGTATGTGACCATAAGTCCTTTAATTTGAATTTTTGTTACTGGAACCGGAATTCTATAATCGGTGTAGCCGAAATTAGTTAAATTCACCTGAGGAGTGTGCAGACATCTTTGAGAAATTGTAGTGCGAATTTTAATTTGGGGGTACATTCCGAATCCAAAAACGAATACCGCTTAAACTGAAATAAATTTATTTGGTAATCGACTATCCAAATCTGCAAACCCGATAAACCTGATTAATTTATGTGGAATGGACATTTTTATACTAATCACACTATATTTCATAACCCAGAAGTCGGACCGGACAAGATGGTTTACAGATTCTTAAAACTTTTCATTTGAATCTTAGATGTTTCTTAGATTTCATTTGAATATTAGATCGGTTCAGCCATCTACGAGAAAAATGAATTGCATTATTTTAATTTCGTTTCACATATCATCCTATGGTTCCGCAATCAGAATTTGGATCCAAACGTAATTCAGGAACCTTGCTTGGGAGTATACTACTTTTCATATGAATCTGAGTTTGTAGAAAACCGTTTAGCCATCTCCGAGAAAATTGAGTGAAATTATTTGTCACACACGCATTTGCTGATCTCGACGAACTGAATCGTATGGTATATGGAAGTTATGTTCTTCCAGCATTTATTGCTGTAAGTAGTTTAAATCAATATGATTATGGAATTACTTTCAACTCGAAAATGTTGATATCATCTGGTTTACATATGCCATATTCGAACGATAATGTTGCCAAAAACGAACCGTGCTAAAATCGGTTCGAGGCAAATTGTCATGAAAAAGGATGCTGTACACAGTCTTTTTGGTACTTAGAAACAATTGTATGTAACAGTATAAAAAATCGTCTTTCACGTTGCTTTGTCATATAGCGCTCAAAACTCCTACTGCTGGAATAGGGGGAAAAGTCGCTTATACAAAAATGTCGATATATCCGTTGAAAATTGACGGATTTTAACAATCTATGGCTTGTTGGATAACTATTACCGTGTGGAGTCTAAGTATAGAAACATATTCTGTTTTCAAGGTCAAGTGTGACAGATACTGTCAAAAAACAAAAACAAAAATTTTGACATAAAACTTCGTATAAATAAAAAGTAAACATCCGATCTCAAAACAATATGCGACTAGTTTGATCAAAATCGGTCCAGTCATCTCTGAGATCTCGACCTCTTAGTTGACAACACACATTCAAACAAACACATACACACACGGACATTTGTTCAGTTAGTCGAGCTGAATCGATTGGTATATGACAGGCGCGTACACAGGGGGGGGGGGTTTAGAGGTTCAAACCCCCCCCCCCCCCCCCGAAACAAAAAATTATAACCCATGGGAAACATTGTGATATAAATTGTACATGTGTTGATTTATCACCATGTTCTAAAAACCCCCCCCCCCGAAAATTTTCTCATGCTACGCGCCTGATCACGGTTATGGTTTCGGACAACTGCCACAGGAAGCATTTTTGTAAAACGCAACATAGAATTAAAGGAATAATTGTTCCATTAAAATTTATTTTTGCATTTTTGTATCGCCTAATAGAATTAGTCCTATCTTAATGCGGTTATTAAGTTGTTGCTTTTGAATAATAATTTTTGGAGTTTCTTAAAAAATTTTCCAAAAGTAACAGCAAAAAGATAACATAATGTGATATCAATTGAAAAATTTATGAGCTAAGATCATATTAAGATTTCAATGTGATGTTACTATCATAATAAGATTTTGGTTTGCTCCCATTTTGATGTTTGACTTTGCTCGGGTACAGCGTGCATTCACGCCGATCGCACCTTCAAGTGGAATGTTAAACAGTAAATTTGATGGCAGTGCATCACCGTGCCACATCACAGTGCCCTTTCTTGTATACTGGGCATATGAGGCCATCCAACCAGCCGGTAGACAATTCTTCATCCTCCCATATTCTTATGAGGATATGGTGAATCGATTGGTGCAGCTGCTCGTTTCCGTGTTTGAGAAGTTCGACCGGGATCTCATCCTTCCCAGCAGCCTTACTGTTTTTCAGTGTTTTCCGCCTATCGTTCTGGTCCATTCTTTCTTGCGCACTCGTTGGCACTCCTCATCGAACCAGCCATTTCGTTGGCGTCGCTGAGAGGTTCCGATCACATCTTGCGCTGTTGTAATCACAGTTTCATGGATAGTTTCCCATAAACTATTAATATTCCTAGTCCCACTGGTTTCTCCTATCCTCTTATCCAACTTCTGGCGGTACTCTGCAGCTACCCCTTCAGTTGGCAAGCGTTGGAACGAATCGTTCTGTTGTTTCTTGAACTCGTGACGCTGGATAATCGCGCCCGAATTTTTGCAACTACAAGATAATGATCTGAGTGGACGTTCGGACCTCTGAAAGACCTCACATCAATAACGTCCGATAAATGTCGACCATCGACCAGTACGTGGTCTATCTGGGAGCAGGTGTCACCACTCGGGTGTCCTCAGGTGTGTTTGCGGATATTCTCGCGTGCGAAGTAGGTACTGCTGATTGCCATTCCCTTAGCAGCAGCGAAGGTCACAAGCCGCAGACCTGCCTTCTCAATGCTGGCACGATGCAGCACTTGCTGTTCATAGCCATCACAACCATCCTCCTTTACCAGAGCTTTGGACCTGTACCTTAGGTTCTCCAAAGTTTCACGTTTTCGGACACGATGCTGTTGCGCTGCAATACACTCCGCGCGTGCGGGTCGTGATAGAAGCCTTCCCAAGTAACATTTTTAATATTATTAAATACTTGTAGCTGTCTTCAATGCTACATAATAAATCTTGCAATAAAACTTTAAACTCAACGAAAACCTACTGAAAACCTCTATAAGAGCATGTTCCTGCAAAGTGGACCATTCTTCATAAGGTTTATAAACCAAAATGAAGAATCAGCATAAACCTGCTTTAAAACTCCAAATTCAAGAAAATTTTGAAACCAGCTTTACGATCAACATTAAATTTCTTTGGATGGAATGAATTCCGCTATGAATAAACTGTCGTTTTGATGATATTTTTCTTGACTATGTGTGTCATGTCTACTTTGAATGCAATCAGTAAGAATAATTTTTAATTACGAGTTTGAGACCTTTTCCGAACGTAAAAATTTTATGCGCTTTTATTTTTATCGTGAATGTAAGGATAAAAATAAGAATTATAACTAATCGCCTTGAAATAAATGCGGTTTTTGCGAAAGTCTCCATGATTTATGAAAATTATTTTTTGTGATTCATCGTCATTTTTGTATAAAACTATTCTGTGGCGATAAAACTTGTGCATACGATCTGAAAATGAATCATGAAAGTCCAACATATTTCCTCGTTTTTGCATTTCGAAGTTTATTTGATGTCAATAAATGCCATGAAATTCCTTTTAATGCAAATTACACTTAACCTAAGAAGCAATAAATCAAATAGTCTACAACTAATGTGTCATAAATGTACTTTAGAACCCTCAAATTTACTCTGAGTGAAATTGTCATAGAAAATCGTCACCGTCATCGCACACACACAAAACTAGATTTATGAAAGAATTTAACTGGCAGTAATGTTTTAAAGAAAATGTTTGAAAGCAATATTAAGAGTGTTTGCATGGTTTTATTCTAGTGCAAATTGTTTTATTTTCATTTTATTTTTAGTGCAGGTAAAGGGTTTTATAGATGCTTTGAAAACTATGATATTACTGGTTAAAAGACACTTATTATAGTTGGCATAAAACAGGTAGTGATTGAAAAATCAATTACAAAACTCCTATAAATTATAATCAAAACCATAAGGCATTCGAATTGTTACTTGGGTTAGGATTATAACTCAATCTTGGCAAAGTTTCAGTGAAAAGATTAATACATTCGGAGCAGTGAATTGCTTCGAATGTATTAATCTTTCCACTCTGGAACTTTGCCAAGATTTAGATAAAATCCTAAGGATTCTTTTTTCAACTAAAAAAAGAAAAAAAATAGGCCCAAGTTTGAAATAATTTTATTGGATTTTTATTTTTTTACTAAATTTATTTTTTTACCTTATTTTATATTTATAAAAAATAGGTATAGAATTCGCTCAAACTTTCGAAAAATTTTCCGAGGCCCGGAGGGCCGAATGTCATATACCAATCGATTCAGCTCGACGAGCTGAGCAAATGTCTGTGTGTGTGTCTGTATGTGTGTTGTCAACTAAGAGGTCGAGATCTCAGAGATGGCTGGACCGATTTTGATCAAACTAGTCGCAAATGAAAGGTCTCCCCGTCACCCAGAACGCTATTGAATGGTTTTGAGATCGGATGTTTACTTTTTGAGTTATACGAAGTTTTATGTCAAAAGTTTCAGTTTTTTGACAGTATCTGTCACATTTGACCTTGAAAACAGAATATGTTTCCAGACTTAGATTTCGCTCGGTAATACCTATCCAACAAGCCATAGATTGTTAACATCCGTCTATTTTTAACGGAGATATCGATATTTTTGTGTAAGCCTTATTCCAGTAGAAGAAATTTTGAGCGCTGTATGAAAAAGCAATACTTGGGAGCAACATGAAACACGATTTTTTATACTGTTACATATAATTGTTTCTAAGTACCCAAAAGACTGTGTACAGCATCTTTTTTTATGACAATTTGCCTCGGACCAATTTTAGCACGGTTCATTTTTGGCAACATAATCTTGCGAATATGGCATATGTAAACCAGATGATACCAGCATTATCGAGTTGGAAGTAATTCCATAATTATATTGATTTAAACTATTTACAGCAATAAATGCTGGAAGAACATGACTTCCATATACCATACGACTCAGTTCGTCGAGATCAGCAAATGCGTGTGTGACAAATAATTTCACTCAATTTTCTCGGAGATGGTTAAACCGTTTTCTACAAACTCAGATTCATATGAAAAGTCGTATACTCCCAAACAATGTTCCTGAATTACGTTTGGATCCGACTGCTGATTGCGGAACCACAGGATGATATGTGAAACGAAATTGAAATAATGCAATTAATTTTTCTCGTAGATGGCTGAACCGATCTAAGATTCAAACGAAATCTAAGAATCATCTATGATTCAAATGAGAGGTCTTAAAATCCTATAAAACCTCTTACTTTTTAGTCAGATCCGACTTCTGGTTTAGAAAATGCAGGGTGATTAGTATAAAAATGTCCATTTCACATAAATTAATCAGGTTTATCGGGTTAGCAGATTTGGATAGTCGATTACCAAATAAATTTATTTCAGTTTGAGCGGTATTCGTTTTTGGATTCGGAATGTACCCCCAAATTTTAATTCGCACTACAATTTCTCAAAGATGTCTACACACTCCTCAGGTGAATTTAACTGATTTCGGCTACACTGATTTTAGAATTCCGGTTCCAGTATCGAATCGATTCTCAAAGCTCAATCATTTTCTCAAAAAAGACCAAATCGAACTTCAAAAACAAATATTACAGGACTTAAGGTCCCATACAAAATCGGTGAATTTTATCCGATTCTGGAATTACAGATGATGAGTTTATAAATTTCATATAAATTGTTTGGCGTAATAATTTATGACCATTCGAATCATTTTGGGCTATGCTAATTCCTGAATACCGGCTCTGGAAGTACCATAAATAATGACGAAAAACTCTAAAGTGGAACATACTTCGACATCTCATAGAATGTTCAATCGATTGTCACACGCTAAGATTGAAATTCGATATGTTTTGCATTTTCGGCATTACAGGGTAATGAGTGATTAAAATCTCAATTTGCCGTTTAAAACGACGATAATTAAAATAATGTCATGAGAACTAAAACACCTAAGAATATCCATGCAAAAACACATGCGTATTGATAAAAAAAGGTATCATCTCACTGCTAGTGGATTAATCACGTTTTTCATTAAATATACTACAAAGGAAGTTTTGTGGAATCACTTATTTGAAAGCTAAGGAAAGACGCACATTTCATGTTTTGGACGAATTTTCGCATCCAGTTCGGGAGAATCGGAGTAAAATGTGCAAAAAAGAATGAATAAAGAGTGCACTTGATTTTCTCAGATACCGCTCCACCGATTTACTTGAATTAAGATTTAAATTAAAAGCCTTATAGTCTCAAAGGTTGGTCTTAAATTTCATTTTGATCCGACTTCCGGTAAAATGTGCAAAATGAACTAAAAACGTTCAAAAGATTTTCTGAAAGGTCTTGCAACCCAGATAATCTTATTAAAGGCTATGGCAGGATAAGCATGTGGAATCTGCCCCCAAAGGGAATTTATAATGTTATACCACATTCAAAAGGTCATAGACTAGAAACAATTTTCTCAAAGTTTCAACCCTTTAACTGCCATATTGACGGGGCTAGGATGGTTCTATTGATTTTTATTTTATTTGATTTTTGCAGAAACCGTTTACAATTTTGTTCAAAATTTTTGAAGATGTATTTCTTCCATTAAAAAATACTTGAAAATTTTGAAACATGTTGCCCCTCTTCCAATTTTTGCACCACCCTGGACTTTTTAGTGATAAATAAAAAATTTTTGGACATGTTAAATTGGTATGTTTTCATATTTTTTAAGAATGTGGACGACCACAATACTTGATTTTTTTCAATTAAGTAACAGTCGACCATGCGTCCCAATCAAGTTCTGTTAGAACGAAACGCATGGTGATTTGTTCTAGAAGTTTCTAGTAGTAGTCGACCTTACGTTCCCATCAAGTTCTGTTAAAAGGAAACGAATGGTGCTTTGTTCTAGTAGTTTATGTAACTCAAGCGCAGGGCTTAGAAATCAATGTAATGAAAAGGAGGAAATGAGTTTTAATCTTTGCATAATACATACACGATCATACTTCGGGTACAACCTAGAAAGCTACAAATCAAGAACTTACAAGCATGTGGTTCATATATGAATGATAGTAATATATGAACGTCGCGAGTATCACACATATGAAATTCGGTTACGGCAGTCAAGAACAAGAGCGGGTGTCAGTTTTTACGTGTTGCTGATATAACAGTTCGGCTGAAAAGTTCGTATCGTTCAATAGAAACACACATTTTTTTGCCAAAATTCGTTTTTATTATTCAACATAATTGCCATCAGAGGCGATACAGTGATTATAGCGATCTTCCAACTTTTCGATACCATTTTTGTAGTACGATTTGTCCTTTGCCTCAAAATAGGCCTCAGTTTCAGCGATTACCTCTTCATTGCTTCTAAATTTTTTACCAGCAAGCATTCTCTTTAGGTCTGAGAACAGGAAAAAGTCACTGGGGGCCAAATCTGGAGAATATGGTGGATGAGGGAGCAATTCGAAGCCCAATTCGTTCAATTTCAGCATGGTTTTTCGTTGTTGTTTTTGATCGATTGTGAGCTCACGCGGCACCCATTTTGCACAAAGCTTTCTCATATCCAAATATTCGTGAATAATATGTCCAACACGTTCCTTTGATATCTTTAGGGTGTCAGCTATCTCGATCAACTTCACTTTACGGTCATTGAAAATCATTTTTTCACGTTTTCATCGGTAACCGCCTCTTTTGGACGTCCACTGCGTTCATCGTCTTCGGTGCTCATATGACCAGTACGAAATTTTGCAAACCACTTACGAATTGTTGCTTCGCGCGGTGCAGAGTCTGGATAACACTCATCAAGCCATTTTTTAGTATCGGCGGCACTTTTTACCTTTTTTTATATATATAAAAAATAGGTATAGAATTCGCTCAAACTTTCGAAAAATTTTCCGAGGCCCGGAGGGCCGAATGTCATATACCAATCGATTCAGCTCGACGAACTGAGCAAATGTCTGTGTGTGTGTATGTGTGTGTGTCTGTATGTGTGTTGTCAACTAAGAGGTCGAGATCTCCGAGATGGCTGGACCGATTTTGATCAAACTAGTCGCAAATGAAAGGTCTCCCCGTCACCCAGAACGCTATTGAATGGTTTTGAGATCGGATGTTTACTTTTTGAGTAATACGAAGTTTTATGTCAAAATTTTCAGTTTTTCAACAGTATCTGTCACATTTGACCTTGAAAACAGAATATGTTTCCAGACTTAGATTTCGCTCGGTAATACCTATCCAACAAGCCATAGATTGTTAAAATCCGTCCATTTTTAACGGAGATATCGATATTTATGTGTAAGCCTTATTCCAGTAGAAGGAATTTTGAGCGCTGTATGAAAAAGCAATGCTTGGGAGCAACATGAAACACGATTTTTTATACTGTTACATATAATTGTTTCTAAGTACCAAAAAGACTGTGTACAGCATCCTTTTTTATGACAATTTGCCACGGACCAATTTTAGCACGGTTCATTTTTGGCAACATAATCTTTCGAATATGGCATATGTAAACCAGATGATACCAGCATTATCGAGTTGGAAGTAATTCCATAATTATATTGATTTAAACTATTTACAGCAATAAATGCTGGAAGAACATGACTTCCATATACCATACGACTCAGTTCGTCGAGATCAGCAAATGCGTGTGTGACAAATAATTTCACTCAATTTTCTCGGAGATGACTAAACCTTTTTCTACCAACTCATATGAAAAGTCGTATTCTCCCAAACAAGGCTCCTGAATTATGTTTGGATCCGACTTCTGATTGCGGAATTACAGAATGATATGTGAAACGAAATTGAAATAATGCAATTAATTTTTCTCGTAGATGGCTGAACCGATCTAAGATTCAAATGAAATCTAAGAATCATCTATGATTCAAATGAGAGGTCTTAAAATCCTATAAAACCTCTTACTTTTTAGTATGATCCGACTTCTGGTTTAGAAAATGCAGGGTGATTAGTATAAAAATGTCCATTTCACATAAATTAATCAGGTTTATCGGGTTTGCAAATTTGGATAGTCGATTTCCAAATAAATTTATTTCAGTTTAAGCGGTATTCTTTTTTGGATTCGGAATGTACCCCCAAATTTTAATTTGCACTACAATTTCTCAAAGATGTCTACACACTGCTCAGGTGAATTTAACTGATTTCGGCTACACCGATTTTAGAATTCCGGTTCCAGTATCGAATCGATTCTCAAAGCTCATTCATTTTCTCAAAAAAGACCAAATCGAACTTCAAAAACAAATATTACAGGACTTAAGGTCCCATACAAAATTGGTGAATTTTATCCGATTCTGGAATTACAGATGATGAGTTTATAAAGTTCATGTAAATTGTTTGGTGTAATAATTTATGGCCATTCGAATCATTTTGGGCTATGCTAATTCCTGAATACCGGCTCTGGAAGTACCATAAATAATGACGAAAAACTCTGAAGTGGAACTTACTTCGACATCTCATGGAATGTTCAATCGATTGTCGCACGCTAAGATTGAAATTCGATATGTTTTGCAGTTTCGGCATTACAGGGTAATGAGTGATTAAAATCTCAATTTGTCGTTTAAAACGACGATAATTAAAATAATGTCATGAGAACTAAAACACCTAAGAATATCCATGCAAAATCACATGCGTATTGATAAAAAAAAGGTATCATCTCACTGCTAGGTGGATTAATCACGTTTTTCATCATAAAGTAGTGTTTCATCAACACACAAAATTCCTTTTTTTCCATTTTTTTTCACAATAACAAAAGTAGCTTCACTCAAAATGCAATATCTCACAAACTAATAATCAGACAGCTGTCAAATTTATACACGTATCTTTTGAAGGTTGGTACTAACTGAAAATGATATGGATTTAATTCTAGTGGCGCCCTCTCATAGAAACGATATGAACTTTTCAGCCGATCTGTTATGTAATGAAAGAATAATGAAAGAAAGAATGAAAATTTCGTTTCAAAGTTTCAAAAGTGACTGTATATAATTCGATAATTCGATAGTGTTTCATGAAATGGTCAAATCGTTTTGCACTCGTACAACGCGGTTTCCTTTTTGCCAGCTTGGTACATTTCATATGCATATCGAATTGAAACAACAGCGAATTGAATTTTTCTTTTTATATTGATGTCAAATAGAAGTAGTCATTGATGAAGGTTGGAATCGATTACTTAGAATTATTTACTGTACATATCATTTAAAAGAAAATGGGATAAAAATTGTTATAAAAATACATTGCTATTTGAAAGCACACACTTGCTCTCTGATTATTTTCGTTTATTCTATAGACTTAACATCGTCACTTCTTTTATTGATAGTCGTTGGTAGCTGTTCTGATTCAAGCATTTCCGACAATATTTCTGCCGGTCTCACCTCTCTGGATAAAAACCGAGCATGAGATAAGTAGTAAATCATGGCGGCCACGTGTGAACAGCAACCAACAGTTCTATTGCCAATAGCGCATTCAAAGCAACGGCACTGGGTTCCCAAATATCCAGTCGAGTTTGGAGTGTACTCGATATAGCACTTGTAAGTTTTGTAAAATGAGATACAGCTTATTACGGGCCCAAATAGCTTTTTCGTGATCTGTGTATCTTCATTTGATCATCTCGTTATAAAACTTTAAATCCAAAATTGCTTAGCAGAACATCCTACTCAAAAGCTTCTATTCCAGAGCTGCTATATTCCGATACTTGTTGCTCTCGTTCCAATCCAAGGATTGATGATATTACCTTATTAGAACTTTCCGTTCGCAATTTGAACAAAAATACGATTAAATCTTTCTCATTGACACCAACATATCACAAAGCTCTATGATATTTGGCCATGTTAAACCAGTAAAATCCTGGAGGCGTTCCTCTGAGATTGAATAATCACTTACTGAGATGATTGGTACATGAGACGCCATTATGTATTCTCAGATATTTTTTTCTGGAAAGTACGGACCTTTCCACACAATATACCCAAAAATTAAAGAAATCGATTCAGTGAATCAAGTTTTTTAATGGACATGGTCGATAAATGCATGACTTGTAATTATATAAAAGGTTATAAATCAAAAACGAAAAATAACGCATCGCTTTTTTATATCTGTTTTTGTTTCCAATTTAAAATTAAAATAAAAAGCGCTCTCAGTCTACAAACCATGAAAACCATCATAAAGATATTCGATTGACGTTTTCAAACACAAAACTTCAACTTTATCTTTATCATACACTAGCTGACCCGTCGAACTTCGTCTCGCCCGTTTTTTTTTAATTTATGTTTTCGGACAGTAGAATTGTCAAACGTTATGCTGTTAATGTATCTTTCCAGTATTTTACTGAATACTTGGCTGCGATGAATTCATAAAAAATTGTGAATATGTTAAAAGCTTTTGTTACGCAAAAATAAAGCGAATGCACCGCGAATCATCTTTTGAGTCAGTGCATCGAATAGCGATTGTTGATCTCTCTCAGACTATGGTTTCGACATATGGAATAAAAAGTGAAGCAAAAATAACTGAGATGACTACTTTAAATTGATTAGAACAAATTTACAAAAGCTGCCCTCGCGACTTGTAGTTCGTCACTTCTCGCTAGTCTGGTGATATTATTTAATCATGTTCGATGAATGTTCGTAGCGTGACAATCACAGGAAAAAATTTCCATTAACAATTTAGCGATAAAATTTTATTTTTACTTTTAATGTATGACTTCTGGTAAGTCAGTAACTATTTAGTAAATTTTTTGGTGTGGGGGAGTGTGGTGGGCAAAAAAAAATTAACATATCAAAGACTCGGATGTTTCGCATCGCTAAGTTCGACTCCTCTGGTAGACGGTAAAAGTTTAGATGCGAGAAATCTTCTTCTTACTTAAATGAACCTAGTTACGTCGAATTTTCCGCACTTTATCTTCAAATCCTTACTCCTCCTTGAGTACTATGATTAGTTTGATATTGTTAAAAAATCGAATGATAAAATGAGTAATTCTTGGACATTCGAAAGTTCAAGTTACCATTCTTTTAAATATTGTATCCATTAACTTTTACATGAACACTGCATTCGTTTAATAGTTTTATCAATAGTCATCTCATTAGTCAATACCACATAATTTTGTTTAGTACCCCACCTATAATTAATGAATGGTGGAGTTCGGCACTGAGAATCTATATCAGAAAGTTTTATATGAAAATAATGTGCAGTTCTTCTGTTATAGAGAAGTGAAGATGAGGAGTGATTGTACCAGTATGCAGCTTCTCGTTCGAGTCAATGCATAAAATCTCACAACTAATGGTTTTCAATCCACCAGAATTTACCCGACGCAAACGAACTTCAGCATGCTAAATTCAAAGCAAACCTCTATGATTGATCTCATTATTTAAACAGCAGAATCTTATCATTGATTCGTACAAAAATCGTTCTATTTATAAGGTGATTTGTTCAATTCACGCCTACGATGGCCAACAATAAACAACTAACTGATTACATTGCACACAATGCATCTTCTGGTAAACAGTATCAGAACTTTTGATCATGTTTACGGTATAGCTAGAACACTCATATGCGTTCCATCATTGAATCATTTGGCAATCAATAATGTTGATACCCAATTAAGCACGTGGCTCGAAATGACGAATCACATGAATTCACACAAAACAACTCGTTGCGCGCCAAATGATTCTTTCAACGATCTAGTATTCCTTTCTTCGACGGCCAAACACTTATGCAACTCGTTATGCGCCAAACACCTATCGATGATCTAGCAATCATTGGCGACTTTTTCAGTGGAAAATTCCATTGTCCATACAAAATAACTTTATTGGTTTTTCCCACTTTTCCGGTAAGTTTTCCTAATTTTTTTGATGTATGAACCCGGTCGGGGTAAAAACTGATCAAACAAAAAAAAGCATCTCAATCCGTCCATCCGTTCTTACGTGATGCGATTACAAAGAATGATCTCTGCATTTTTATATATATAGATTGTTCCAGAAAACTATACAGGGTCCGTCACTCGAAGTGTAACCAATTAAAAAGGCCATAAATTCAGTTTGGAAAATTACTTTTACTTAATTCAAAGTACAAAATGTGTAAAAATAATACAAAATTCAGAATCAATTCACTTTTGCTCGATATGACCACCTTTTGCCTTGACTTGATGACTTGAGAGATCGAAGGAGTTGCTTCGTTTGGCCGAATGTGACTTGCAGGTATTTTGGCCCACTCGCGGACAATAACTTTTTTCAGCACCTCGAGACTGGTGTATCTTTTAGTTCGGACTTCGCTCTCCAAAATGGCCCAAAGAGAATAATCCATTGGATTCGCATCTGGTGAATTCGAGAGCCATTGTGTGGACGTGATGAAGTTCGGAAAGTAAACCCTATCGTTTTGAGAGTTTACGAATTGCTCAATTGGAAAAATTTTCTCGTCAGAAAATACAATGTTCGGAAATTGACCGCTTTCGGCCAAACGAAGCAACTCCTTCGCTCTCTCAAGTCATCAAGTCAAGGCAAAAGGTGGTCATATCGAGCAAAAGTGAATTGATTCTGAGTTTTGTATTATTTTTACACATTTTGTACTTTGAATTAAGTAAAAGTAATTTTCCAAACTGAATTTATGGCCTTTTTAATTGGTTACACTTCGAGTGCCGAACCCTGTAGACATCCCTCGATAACATATCTTTGTAATAACTTTTGACACTGTAATGTAATTTTCATTCTTTCTTTCATTATGCTTTCATTACATACATCAGCAACATGTAAAAAACTGACATCCGCTCTAGTTCTTGACTGCCGTAACCGAGTTTCATATGTGTGATACTCCCGACGTTCATATTTTACTACCATTCATATATGAACCCCATGCCAGTAAGTTTTTGCTTTGTAGCATTGTAGGTTGTACCCGAAATATGATCGTGTATGTATTATGCAAAGATTGAAACTCATTTCCTCCTTTTCGTTACTTTGATTTCTAAGCCCTGAGCTTGAGTTGCATAGACCACTAGAACAAAGCACCATGCGTTTCTTTCTAACAGAACTTGATGGGAACGCTTGGTCGACTGTTATTTATTCTTTAGAAAAAATCAAATATTATGGTCGACCACTTTTTTTTATAAATATGAAACTTTAACATGTCCAAAATTTATTTTTTCACAAAAAATCCGGTCGAACTACACAAATCGAGAGTCATTTTACACTAGGCAACTGAATAAACCGGCTTCCGGCTATCCTGGTTCCCGGTCTCCGGTTCCAGAAGCGCCGGAAATAGTGGTCATATATTCCAAAATGGATCTCACCCGCTTTTCTCAGCGATGGTTTGATCGATTTCCACAAACTTAGATTCAAACGAAAGGTCTCACGATTCCATATGGAATTCGTGAATTTTATTTTATTCAGATGTTTCGGAGTTATAGGGTAAAGTGTGTTCGATATTGCACACCGTCACTTGTACCGGCGTAACAAAAGCCGTTAAAAAATTCTAAACTCACTTTTCTCAGATCTCACTCACTTTTCTCAGAGTTTGCAGAACCGACATTTCCAATATTAGGGTCAAATGTAAGGTCTCATGGTCCTACAAAAAATTATTGCATATTTTCGGTTACAACAAAAATTCAAACCGTTGATGACAAAATCGTATAAAAAGTTCAAAATTCAAATAAAAACTAGTAGAGTTTGTACGTTATGTTAGTTGGTGGCCGTACGTACCGAATTCTATTAAATCGGTTCTTGGGTTCCGGTGCTGGTACCCGAGTAAAGTCTAACATCAAAATGAGAACAAATTGAAATCTGATTATGATGGCAACATCAGATTGAAATCCTAATATGATATCGACTCA
This sequence comes from Malaya genurostris, assembly GCF_030247185.1. Classification (NCBI taxonomy): domain Eukaryota; kingdom Metazoa; phylum Arthropoda; class Insecta; order Diptera; family Culicidae; genus Malaya; species Malaya genurostris. The sequence goes on along the minus strand of NC_080572.1, from coordinate 136,923,772 downwards.
GCAAATTTTCAATTAATATCACATTATGTTATCATTTTGCTGTTTAAAGGCAAAAGTTTAGTGAAACTCAAAAAATGAAAATATTAAAATCAACAACTTAATGAATCCCCAAGTAGCACATGTAACTTGTTCATAAAAATAAAAACAAAACAGATGCTGCGTTTTCAATAAGTACGATGATCAACTTCACCATAAATATCGAAATGCACTTAGATTTTGAGTAGATATAGTGAGTTTAAAGAAGATTGAATTCTATATTTTAACTCTCGTTACTGTACTGACAAGTTGTTTGGCAACCCTTCGTAAGTCGCACAAGCTCCGCCTCTTACGCTTGTCAGGTCACATAGCAGTTACAATGCACGTTGCAAAGTCTTCAACTTGTTCCAAGAATTTGTGTCATATAAGTTACTGTCATTGAAGTGTAATAACGTGTGCTACTTGGGTCCATTGAAATTGAGCAAATTTCAAATGACAACACAAAAATACAAAGTTAAGTTTCAATGGAAGAATTATTCCTTCAATCCTTTGTTGCCTTTTACAAAAATGCTTTGACATCCTGCCGAGATCCTGCAGTTGACCGCAATCATAACCGCGAAGAAACGATTTTTTCCAACGAGAATATTAGCGTCAAACCACACGTCTGTGAGGCATTAGATAAGTCGGCGATCATCGATACCACGTTTGTCTAAAGCAGGTCAATCTGAATAGTGGCTTTGGCATTCCCATCTCGCTGATCGTCTGCCGTAGAAGCTTATTTCAGAAGTTGATATGAGAAATATATTTGACGTCATCGATTTCCTCCTAGATACGTTAACTATTCGGTATTGTAACAATTTTGGCGCTCAGTTAAAAAAAAATGTTTCGATATTTGTAATCATACGACGTCGCGAAGTTCATTCCAAAGTTTTTAGACCATTATTTTCAGTGCATCCAGAAATCGGGGACCTGGATGGCGAAAATAATCTACTCGCCAAACCCGTTCTGAAAATACCCATAACTTTATATCCAACAGTGTGGAAAATTCATTGTTTACGAAGTTCGAACATCGAACATTGAATGTCTCTGATTTCAGAACCTAGAGCTAATTCTTAATAATACTTTAGTGGTTTAGAGGAGCCTCCAAGAAAATATATGTTCAATTTGTATATTCCTAAGTAGTCCACAAACTGCGTTGAAGACATTCTTCAAAACAATTCTCATTTCTTGTTCTAAATACTTAGAACTTCATACATGATTGTATACGCTCGATACTATGAGAAGTATTTTATCAATCATCTAATAGATCTTGGAACTTTAATACACTTTTCTAAAGAAACCGTCTAACTAAAACATCATAATTTTGAGTCACAGGACTAATTCTGCATCAGATGATTCTAAATTAAAAGTCTACACAAGAACTAATAATTTACTGAAGAGATTCTGGTTCAATCTGTGGTCAGAAGAGAGATAAACGTTCATTATCCCAATTAGTCGAAAAAACCAATGATCTGGGATACCTTATTGCCGGATTCCTAATTCACGTTCCCTGTGTTGTAGAAGACTTCAATGTAAAACGTTCGGTCTTCAGAGCCTTTAAATTCGTATTTCAAAGTGATTACATGTGCGAGTCGTGTGAGATCAAGTAGATAACTCAATTTAATGTTCTAATGTTTGAATGCAACTGCTTTGGATATGAGAAGGACAAAGAGAACATTTTCATACTGTGCTCAAATAGCCACACTTCTATTCACAGTTGATGCGGGATGGAGGCGACGCAACGAGTGTGCATTGACAGAAACTACCTGCATACAATTTGGTGAAACAACACTGCTTGTCATATGACCGAACATTTTCCATCTACTTATAGCTAGCGCTTACAGTCCATAGCAATCGCAAAAAGTTCGCAATCACATCACCTAAGTTCGAAACCGGATTCTCTCCGCGGTAGTGTGGGGAAGATCGCATGAAATCTTTTTTCTTGTTTGCGACTAATGGAGATTGCATACAATCATTTTTTCTTGCTTGCGAGTAATATCGCCTACATGTATACTATCCCGGATCTTTTTTGGGTGTTCTATTTTTAGATTATGCTCGTGACGTGTCATTTCGAGAAAATCGACATCATATTAAGTTTTCAATGTGCTTTCACTGAGAGCAAAACTAGTTTCCAGTTTGATGTCACGCAGCATTTTTTTTGCTTTCGATTTTGATCTTTTAACCGTTAAAACGACCAAAACGATAGCAAATTAAGTAATCGATATATACGAACAGCACAACATCAAATTGAGTTTTCTTTTTAATCTCACACTCTACTCGGGTAGTGCTAGTTAATGCAAGATTATACTAGTTAATGCACAAACAATTGCTTTTAAAAATGGAAGAGAAACATTTTGAATAGAATACCACAGTATTGTATATAAGAATATAATGCATATGAGAAAGGCATCGTTAGACTATGTTCACACTATGAGTTAAAACAGGTTTTAACTCTGGTTTCATGTTTTAAGCGAAATAACATGTTTTACTTTTGCGTTATTTCATATTTATATATATATATATATATATATATATATATATATATATATATATATATATATATATATATATATATATATATATATATATATATATATATATATATATATATATATATATATATATATATATATATATATATATATTTATATATATATATATATATATATATATATATATATATATATATATATATATATATATATATATATATATATATATATATATATATTTATATATATATATATATATATATATATATATATATATATATATATATATATATATATATATATATATATATATATATATATATATATATATATATATATATATATATATATATATATATATATAATTATACATTTTCAGAAAACCTTTTACCAACCTACGCTCAGAGATTATATCTTCGAATTTTTTCAACAACTATGCTGTCGAAAAAGTTTACTGTGATTCATGTTTTAACTATTATGTGGTACTTATGTCGTACGAAATGACAACCGAGGATGTTGACGTAAATTTGTCTGAATATTCTAAGGTAAACCGTATTTTTTTCAAATGCAAGTATGTATAATATGACAGTGTTCTCTTTTATTCTAGTTTCGAATAATCAATAAGAATGAAATCAACATTTATGGCGAATCTATCTTATTGATAGAACAATGTAAAGAAGAAATACGGAGGTTAATTAATCTGCATAATGTACATATCGAAGAAAATATTGATCGAATTCTAGAGATTGCAGGACATCATTCCAAACAGAAAAAACACATTATGGCATGTTTGATTGAGGTTCGAAAACCTGCGAAACTAGTAAGCATTACCGATGACAAGCAGTTATTAGAAGATTAATGTAGAAATCATATCAAGCATGCCTGTACAATTGGAAATGGAAAAAATAGTTTAATAAAGTAATTTTAAGATTTTAATTTCTTCTTTTAAATTTGCACACTACCATTCTGAAGCTAATTAAGAAATTCACTTGAATTATTCCGAAATGTAGCAAAGAAGATGTCTGAAACTAGTGATCTATGAGGTGAAACGAATTTGCGAAAAACGGCTACTTCGAGCACAGAAATTAAAAACAATCAGAATAAACATATATTTTTTCACGTTCTTCATGGGTTGAATACGTTCAATATGGTATTTGTTTAGAGTATCTTATGTAATTTCCATCGGTTGAGTTCTCGCCTTTCTCTAATTGCTGGAGAAATCGACTTTCGAACGGAACCTCGGATAGCTGTAGTTTAATGTACCATTCGACTCAACTCAACAAGATCTGAAAATTTCTGCGAGTGTGCGTTTATATGCGTGAACTTTTCAAAGAATTTTTCACCGCTCATTTTTCTCGGAGTTGGCTGAACCGATTTCAACAAGCTTAGGCTCGTTTATGAGGCGCCTTTTCCAAATTAGCCATGTAGAAAAATGGGCAGAACTGAATCGTGAATATCTCGACTTGTATTACCGGCCGCAACATAATTCTTTCACTATCTCATCAAAACTATGATCAGGAATTTAGGATGATATTTTGAACAGTGAGAGATAACCACAAACAACTCAAAAATTAAGTTTTCTCAAACTTTGAAAATAACGCGGAAAACTCTTCACTTTTGCTTGGGTTTTTCGAACAAGGGCGACGATTTTGAGGTAGTCGAGTACATATCTTCAATTTAACGTTATAAAAGGGGAACCGTGGTCGAAAATCGATCATTTCATCGTTGGATGGAAGCAGACCTAGGTGCGAGAAGACGCATTCAAACAGCGGCATCGGAGAGCGTACCTTCTGTGTGGTAAGTGCCTATATGTGTGGCCGTTGGAACCGCCCAATTGTGAAAAAGCTACAAGCGAAATCACGTGAAAAGAAACCTCTTAAGAAAAATTGATTCAGTTTGGCATCATTTGGCACTGCGAGCGGATGTGTTGCGGTTTGTTCGCAAAGCTAGTATCAATTCAAACAAGAGCTATTGCGTCATATTACAAAGCTGCTGGTCGTTTGCATTGGAGAGGAAGAAAACGTGTTGCGTTTTGTTCGCAAAGCTAGTTTCAATTCAAACAAGAGCGATTGCGCGTCATACAACAGAGCTGCTGGCCGTCTGCATTGGAGATAAAGAAAACGAATAGTGGACAACATTATATAAAATCAACCATTCTAATGGCTCTGAATGTTATTTAAAAAACTATTAAGATTTCTCTTTTTGCAAATCGAAAGTAAAAATCAACAGCTTAGAGAAAATCCAAAATAATTTGATTTGCCAAAATAATTTGATCGTGCCTTTTCGCTGTGTGAAAATCGAGAAAAATGTCCCGAACTGTGCTAAATATCGTAAAGAATTCCACCATTTGGCCCTTCTAAAAAGCAGAAATGAATATTGTACAGCATCTTGATAGTTTATTCCAATGAATCTAAAGAACTATAAAGATTGCTTCTTTGTAAATCGAAAATTAAAATTAGCAGTGTAGTGCAAAGTTTTTTTTTGCAATTTTCACAGTGCTAAATTCGCCCATTTTTTAACCAGTGGGAGTTCGTTGTAAACTCTCTGCTGATTTGCTATAAAAATGCATAGCACCGACTCAGAAGCCATACCACATGAAAATTCGGTGCGGGAAATGCGCCGAATCTCACAATACCCACGATTGCCTACTAGATGGCATCACAGAAAAATGTGTGAACCAAGCGACCATCCATCTACTAGCAAATCGTGTCCCAAGCGTGCTGAGTTCCCAAAAATTCGACAACAGGCGTCCAGTAAACAATCAACGCGCAAGAATATTCCACAGAAGGATGAAATTAATTTCCCTCGGCTTGCTCACTCAGGAGCAAAACTGCTGAATTGTTCGACTTTCTTCAAGAGAAGAATGTCGATATTGCTATTTTAAGTGAAACTCATCTTAAACCGGAAATTTCTATTTTTATATCCAATTACAGAATTCACAGGCTCGACAGGACAACTACCAGAGGAGGGGGAGTTGCCATTGCCATTAAACGATCTATTCAGCACATGCTTCTGCCTGCTTTTAAATTGCAACTTATAGAATCCATCGGAATTGAGACTACAACGACGATGGGACCCATCATCATCATTGCAGCGTACTGCCCCAAACAAACCAATCTTCGAGATGGCACGTGTGCATCATTGAAGCGAGATCTGGCTATGCTCACTCGACGACAGAACAAATTCATTATTCCTGGGGACCTGAACGCACGGCATGAGCTGTGGGGAAACAAAAGACAGAATCGAAACGGATTCGTACTTGCCGAAGATTACAAAGCTGGACAGTACAACATCCTCGCTCCGGATCAACCAACGCGACTTTCCAGATCGGGAGTTCCTTCCATTTTGTATATATTTATCAGCAACATCGCCATAGACAAGGGTGGAATCACGTAAGGTGATTATCACCAAGTGATTATAACTTTTGAAAATTTGGAATCATGTGTAATATGAGCACGTAACATTAAATCTTTCACACATTTCAGACCATGTAAAATATTCAAGAGTAAATCTTTCCCACACTTCAGACCACACGCACTTGACAAATTTCCATAAAACACGTACTCGACAAATTTCCACTCGACACCAAGTCATGAAACCCAGAAACCCACTTGAAATATAAACTTCACCTACATAAGGCGATTAAATTGTCAGCACTTACTTCAGTCCAACGAAAAACACCGCATTCATACGACAAATATAAACAAGGAAACATAAGCATCAAATATCACCCAAAAACAAAACAGTTATGTCATTTCCCCGCTTCTCCACGTTCCACACCTCTACACCTCTCTCAAACAGTGCCATATGGCATGACCTAGAATAACAGTAACCCAGGAAAACACACTGACTCGAACCGACACTCACGAGAGTTAAACCTGACTACTCTCAACCTCCCCTTTCTGTATCACACTCACACACTTGCCTAGAAACATTACTCACTCTCTCCTACTCAAATACAATACAATGACCGAGACATGTCATTGGTTAAATCAAATTTACGCTGCGCGTTCTAACTCCTCCCCCCGGATTTTTAGCAATCCATACTGTAAATTACAACTAGCTAAGTTAGGAGAGTATAGGCTATAAATAAGTGAATATTAAAATAAAGAAGAGAGATTCGTTTTAAAATTGAACATGAACGTTTTATTATTAAACATGTAAGGTGATAATCACCAAGTTTTGTCACCACTGCTGAAAGGCTAACATCACTATCAAATGTTGGCATTACGTAAGGTGATAGTCACCACGATTTAATCACCTTCATATCAAAATGGAGGTGATAGCAATTTAGTTATCACTTTTAGTAGTGATTTGATTTTTTGAACAGTGGCTGTATAAATTATTGTCCGTTAGGTGAATTTTAAGCCACTGATATAAACATAACCTACAAAAATTGGTCGGAGAGGATAATTTTTCAATAAAATTCGTACTGATATTGTGTCAAAATTAAATACCAAAATGAAAAGTAACTTAGTTTGTATAGTTTAAAAAATTCATAGAATGAAATTTATCAATTAAATCAATTCAAAATAAATAAAAGTGGTTTTGCCTTTCTCTATAGAAAGGTATTAGAATTGATGGAAAAACCGACTTTCGAACGGGGCCTCGGAGACCCCTAGTGTTATATACCATTCGACTCAGCTCGACGAGATCGGAAAATGTCTGTGTGTGTGTATGTGTGTGCACTTTTCGAAGATATTTGAACGCGCTCAATTTTCTCAGAGATGGCTAAACCGATTTTAACAAACTTGGGCTCGTTTGAAAGCTACTGTCGGGCCATTGATCAAGTTCGAAGATCAAATGGCTGTGACTTTTGGTTTCGGAGATATGATTGTATAAGTGACGTAACCGACAAAAGGCGTTGAATTTGAACGCGCTCAATTTTCTCAGAGATGGCTGAACCGATTTTAACAAACTTGGGCTCGTTTGAAAGGTACTATCGGGCCATTGATCAAGTTCGAAGATCAAATGGTTGTGACTTTTGGTTCCGGAGATATGATTGTATAAGTGACGTAACCGACAAAAAGCGTTGTATTTGAACGCGCTCAATTTTCTCAGAGATAACTGAACCGATTTTAACAAACTTGGGCTCGTTTGAAAGCTACTGTCGGGCCATTGATCAAGTTCGAAGATCAAATGGTTGTGACTTTTGGTTCCAGATATATGATGGTATAAGTGACGTAACCGACAAAACACATTGATTTTTACCGCTCTTATATATATATGGGTGCCAAAATTTTAGGATCACCTCTATTTTCGTTAAGTTCTAGTGCTCAAAAGTTTAAGCACCTCGAAAAAAGCCTTCATGCAAAATTTGAGCTAAATCGGACATGCGTAAGGGGTGCTGCCCGGTGGTAAAGGTTTGACAATTTTCGACCTTGAAAAAGCACCATAGGGGGGAAGACTAAGACTAAGAACTAAGAAGGCTTTTTTTTAGATTAGCATCACTGATTACAAATAGGCAACCCAAATGTCAAGCACTAGTTTGGAAAAATGATGCTGACTCTGTGACATAAACACTGAAGCATGCTTTTGTGAACTACTCGAATCAATCTGCATAAATTGTTGTCAAAATTAGTGTCCAAAAATATTTAATAAAAGTATGAAACATATTTTCATGAGACTGTTATGAAAGAAGAGAAAGGCATTATCACACCACTAGGTGGATTAAGAAGGGTTTTGCCTTTCTCTATAGAAAGGTATTAGAATTGCTGGAAAAACCGACTTTCGAACGGAGCCTCGGAGACCCATAGTGTTATATACCATTCGACTCAGCTCGACGAGATCGGAAAATGTCTGTGTGTGTGTGTGTGTGTATGTGTGTGTGTGTGTATGTGTGTATGTGTGTGCACTTTTCGAAGATATTTGAACGCGCTCAATTTTCTCAGAGATGGCTCAACCGATTTTAACAAACTTGGGCTCGTTTGAAAGCTACTATCGGGGCATTGATCAAGTTCGAAGATAAAATGGCTGTGACTTTTGGTTCCGGAGATATGATTGTATAAGTGACGTAACCGACAAAAAGCGTTGTATTTGAACGCGCTCAATTTTCTCAGAAATGGCTGAACCGATTTGAACACACTTGGACTCGTTTGAAAGCTACTGGCGGGCCATTGATCAAGTTCGAAGATCAAATGGCTGTGACTTTTGGTTCCGGAGATATGATTGTATAAGTGACGTAACCGACAAAAAGCGTTGTATTTGAACGCGCTCAATTTTCTCAGAGATGGCTGATCCGATTTTAACAAACTTGGACTCGTTTGAAAGCTACTGTCGGCCTATTGATCAAGTTCGAAGATCAAATGGCTGTGACTTTTGGTTCCGGAGATATGATTGTATAAGTGACGTAACCGACAAAAAGCGTTGTATTTGAACGCGCTCAATTTTCTCAGAGATGGCTGATCCGATTTTAACAAACTTGGGCTCGTTTGAAAGCTACTGTCGGACCATTGATCAAGTTCGAAGATCAAATGGCTGTGAGTTTTGGTTCCGGAGATATGATTGTATAAGTGACGTAACCGACAAAAAGCGTTGTATTTGAACGCGCTCAATTTTCTCAGAGATGGCTGATCCGATTTTAACAAACTTGGGCTCGTTTGAAAGCTACTGTCGGGCCGTTGATCAAGTTCGAAGATCAAATGGTTGTGACTTTTGGTACGAGATATACGATGGTATAAGTGACGTAACCGACAAAACACGTTGATTTTTACCGCTCTTATATATAAGGGTGCCAAAATTTTGGGATCAACTCTATTTTCGTAAAGTTCTAGTGCTCAAAAGTGTAAGCACCTCGAGAAAAGCCTTCATGCAAAATTTGACCTAAATCGGACATGCTTAAGGGGTGCTGCCCGGTGGTAAAGGTTTGACAATTATCGATCTTGAAAAGCACCATAGGGGGGAGTACATGAAATTTCCAAAATCGAAAATTTTTTTTGATGCCAAAACTCTTAAAACTGCATAAAACATCGAAATTTAGTGTCATCTCAAAAAAAAGTTTTTTTGAAAAAATCAACTTTCTGGGACTTAGAAAAATTTTCATATTTTTTCTAAGTCCCAAAAAGTCGATTTTTTCAAAAAATTTTTTTTTCGAGATGACACTAAATCTCGACGTTTCATGCAATTCTAAGCCTTTTGGCATCAAAAATTGTACTCCCCCCTATGGTGATTTTTCAAGATATATGAAAATTCCACTAAGTGGACTAAGAAGGGTTTTGCCTTTCTCTATAGAAAGGTATTAGAATTGCTGGAAAAACCGACTTTCGAACGGAGCCTCGGAGACCCATAGTGTTATATACCATTCGACTCAGCTCGACGAGATCGGAAAATGTCTGTGTGTGTGTGTGTATGTGTGTGTGTGTGTGTGTGTGTGTGTATGTGTGTATGTGTGTGTGTATGTGTGTGCACTTTTCGAAGATATTTGAACGCGCTCAATTTTCTCAGAGATGGCTCAACCGATTTTAACAAACTTGGGCTCGTTTGAAAGCTACTATCGGGGCATTGATCAAGTTCGAAGATAAAATGGCTGTGACTTTTGGTTCCGGAGATATGATTGTATAAGTGACGTAACCGACAAAAAGCGTTGTATTTGAACGCGCTCAATTTTCTCAGAGATGGCTGAACCGATTTGAACAAACTTGGACTCGTTTGAAAGCTACTGGCGGGCCATTGATCAAGTTCGAAGATCAAATGGCTGTGACTTTTGGTTCCGGAGATATGATTGTATAAGTGACGTAACCGACAAAAAGCGTTGTATTTGAACGCGCTCAATTTTCTCAGAGATGGCTGATCCGATTTTAACAAACTTGGACTCGTTTGAAAGCTACTGTCGGCCTATTGATCAAGTTCGAAGATCAAATGGCTGTGACTTTTGGTTCCGGAGATATGATTGTATAAGTGACGTAACCGACAAAAAGCGTTGTATTTGAACGCGCTCAATTTTCTCAGAGATGGCTGATCCGATTTTAACAAACTTGGGCTCGTTTGAAAGCTACTGTCGGGCCGTTGATCAAGTTCGAAGATCAAATGGTTGTGACTTTTGGTACCAGATATATGATGGTATAAGTGACGTAACCGACAAAACACGTTGATTTTTACCGCTCTTATATATATAAGGGTGCCAAAATTTTGGGATCAACTCTATTTTCGTAAAGTTCTAGTGCTCAAAAGTGTAAGCACCTCGAAAAAAGCCTTCATGCAAAATTTGACCTAAATCGGACATGCTTAAGGGGTGCTGCCCGGTGGTAAAGGTTTGACAATTATCGATCTTGAAAAAGCACCATAGGGGGGAGTACATGAAATTTCCAAAATCGAAAAATTTTTTTGATGCCAAAACTCTTAAAACTGCATAAAACATCGAAATTTAGTGTCATCTCAAAAAAAAGTTTTTTTGAAAAAATCAACTTTCTGGGACTTAGAAAAATTTTCATATTTTTTCTAAGTCCCAAAAAGTTGACTTTTTCAAAAAAATTTTTTTTCGAGATGACACTAAATCTCGACGTTTCATGCAATTCTAAGCCTTTTGGCATCAACAATTTTGTTTCGATTTCGAAAATTTCATGTACTCCCCCCTATGGTGATTTTTTCAAGATATATGAAAACTCCACTAAGTGGACTAAGAAGGCTTTTGCCTTTCTCTATAGAAAGGTATTAGAATTGCTGGAAAAACCGACTTTCGAACGGAGCCTCGGAGACCCATAGTGTTATATACCATTCGACTCAGCTCGACGAGATCGGAAAATGTCTGTGTGTGTGTGTGTGTGTATGTGTGTATGTGTGTGTGTATGTGTGTGCACTTTTCGAAGATATTTGAACGCGCTCAATTTTCTCAGAGATGGCTCAACCGATTTTAACAAACTTGGGCTCGTTTGAAAGCTACTATCGGGGCATTGATCAAGTTCGAAGATAAAATGGCTGTGACTTTTGGTTCCGGAGATATGATTGTATAAGTGACGTAACCGACAAAAAGCGTTGTATTTGAACGCGCTCAATTTTCTCAGAGATGGCTGAACCGATTTGAACAAACTTGGACTCGTTTGAAAGCTACTGGCGGGCCATTGATCAAGTTCGAAGATCAAATGGCTGTGACTTTTGGTTCCGGAGATATGATTGTATAAGTGACGTAACCGACAAAAAGCGTTGTATTTGAACGCGCTCAATTTTCTCAGAGATGGCTGAACCGATTTTAACAAACTTGGGCTCGTTTGAAAGCTACTGTCGGACCATTGATCAAGTTCGAATATCAAATGGCTGTGAGTTTTGGTTCCGGAGATATGATTGTATAAGTGACGTAACCGACAAAAAGCGTTGTATTTGAACGCGCTCAATTTTCTCAGAGATGGCTGATCCGATTTTAACAAACTTGGGCTCGTTTGAAAGCTACTGTCGGACCATTGATCAAGTTCGAAGATCAAATGGCTGTGAGTTTTGGTTCCGGAGATATGATTGTATAAGTGACGTAACCGACAAAAAGCGTTGTATTTGAACGCGCTCAATTTTCTCAGAGATGGCTGATCCGATTTTAACAAACTTGGGCTCGTTTGAAAGCTACTGTCGGGCCGTTGATCAAGTTCGAAGATCAAATGGTTGTGACTTTTGGTACCAGATATATGATGGTATAAGTGACGTAACCGACAAAACACGTTGATTTTTACCGCTCTTATATATATAAGGGTGCCAAAATTTTGGGATCAACTCTATTTTCGTAAAGTTCTAGTGCTCAAAAGTGTAAGCACCTCGAGAAAAGCCTTCATGCAAAATTTGACCTAAATCGGACATGCTTAAGGGGTGCTGCCCGGTGGTAAAGGTTTGACAATTATCGATCTTGAAAAAGCACCATAGGGGGGAGTACATGAAATTTCCAAAATCGAAAATTTTTTTTGATGCCAAAACTCTTAAAACTGCATAAAACATCGAAATTTAGTGTCATCTCAAAAAAAAGTTTTTTTGAAAAAATCAACTTTCTGGGACTTAGAAAAATTTTCATATTTTTTCTAAGTCCCAAAAAGTCGATTTTTTCAAAAAATTTTTTTTTCGAGATGACACTAAATCTCGACGTTTCATGCAATTCTAAGCCTTTTGGCATCAAAAATTTTTTTTCGATTTCGAAAATTTCATGTACTCCCCCCTATGGTGATTTTTCAAGATATATGAAAATTCCACTAAGTGGACTAAGAAGGGTTTTGCCTTTCTCTATAGAAAGGTATTAGAATTGCTGGAAAAACCGACTTTCGAACGGAGCCTCGGAGACCCATAGTGTTATATACCATTCGACTCAGCTCGACGAGATCGGAAAATGTCTGTGTGTGTGTGTGTATGTGTGTATGTGTGTGTGTATGTGTGTGCACTTTTCGAAGATATTTGAACGCGCTCAATTTTCTCAGAGATGGCTCAACCGATTTTAACAAACTTGGGCTCGTTTGAAAGCTACTATCGGGGCATTGATCAAGTTCGAAGATAAAATGGCTGTGACTTTTGGTTCCGGAGATATGATTGTATAAGTGACGTAACCGACAAAAAGCGTTGTATTTGAACGCGCTCAATTTTCTCAGAGATGGCTGAACCGATTTTAACAAACTTGGGCTCGTTTGAAAGCTACTATCGGGGCATTGATCAAGTTCGAAGATAAAATGGCTGTGACTTTTGGTTCCGGAGATATGATTGTATAAGTGACGTAACCGACAAAAAGCGTTGTATTTGAACGCGCTCAATTTTCTCAGAGATGGCTGATCCGATTTTAACAAACTTGGACTCGTTTGAAAGCTACTGTCGGCCTATTGATCAAGTTCGAAGATCAAATGGCTGTGACTTTTGGTTCCGGAGATATGATTGTATAAGTGACGTAACCGACAAAAAGCGTTGTATTTAAACGCGCTCAATTTTCTCAGAGATGGCTGATCCGATTTTAACCAACTTGGACTCGTTTGAAAGCTACTGTCGGCCTATTGATCAAGTTCGAAGATCAAATGGCTGTGACTTTTGGTTCCGGAGATATGATTGTATAAGTGACGTAACCGACAAAAAGCGTTGTATTTGAACGCGCTCAATTTTCTCAGAGATGGTTGATCCGATTTTAACAAACTTGGGCTCGTTTGAAAGCTACTGTCGGGCCGTTGATCAAGTTCGAAGATCAAATGGTTGTGACTTTTGGTACCAGATATATGATGGTATAAGTGACGTAACCGACAAAACACGTTGATTTTTACCGCTCTTATATATATAAGGGTGCCAAAATTTTGGGATCAACTCTATTTTCGTAAAGTTCTAGTGCTCAAAAGTGTAAGCACCTCGAAAAAAGCCTTCATGCAAAATTTGACCTAAATCGGACATGCTTAAGGGGTGCTGCCCGGTGGTAAAGGTTTGACAATTATCGATCTTGAAAAAGCACCATAGGGGGGAGTACATGAAATTTCCAAAATCGAAAATTTTTTTTGATGCCAAAACTCTTAAAACTGCATAAAACATCGAAATTTAGTGTCATCTCAAAAAAAAGTTTTTTTGAAAAAATCAACTTTCTGGGACTTAGAAAAATTTTCATATTTTTTCTAAGTCCCAAAAAGTTGACTTTTTCAAAAAATTTTTTTTTCGAGATGACACTAAATCTCGACGTTTCATGCAATTCTAAGCCTTTTGGCATCAAAAATTTTTTTTCGATTTCGAAAATTTCATGTACTCCCCCCTATGGTGATTTTTCAAGATATATGAAAATTCCACTAAGTGGACTAAGAAGGGTTTTGCCTTTCTCTATAGAAAGGTATTAGAATTGCTGGAAAAACCGACTTTCGAACGGAGCCTCGGAGACCCATAGTGTTATATACCATTCGACTCAGCTCGACGAGATCGGAAAATGTCTGTGTGTGTGTGTGTGTGTGAGTGTGTATGTGTGTGTGTGTGTATGTGTGTATGTGTGTGTGTATGTGTGTGCACTTTTCGAAGATATTTGAACGCGCTCAATTTTCTCAGAGATGGCTCAACCGATTTTAACAAACTTGGGCTCGTTTGAAAGCTACTATCGGGGCATTGATCAAGTTCGAAGATAAAATGGCTGTGACTTTTGGTTCCGGAGATATGATTGTATAAGTGACGTAACCGACAAAAAGCGTTGTATTTGAACGCGCTCAATTTTCTCAGAGATGGCTGAACCGATTTGAACAAACTTGGACTCGTTTGAAAGCTACTGGCGGGCCATTGATCAAGTTCGAAGATCAAATGGCTGTGACTTTTGGTTCCGGAGATATGATTGTATAAGTGACGTAACCGACAAAAAGCGTTGTATTTGAACGCGCTCAATTTTCTCAGAGATGGCTGATCCGATTTTAACAAACTTGGACTCGTTTGAAAGCTACTGTCGGCCTATTGATCAAGTTCGAAGATCAAATGGCTGTGACTTTTGGTTCCGGAGATATGATTGTATAAGTGACGTAACCGACAAAAAGCGTTGTATTTGAACGCGCTCAATTTTCTCAGAGATGGCTGATCCGATTTTAACAAACTTGGGCTCGTTTGAAAGCTACTGTCGGGCCGTTGATCAAGTTCGAAGATCAAATGGTTGTGACTTTTGGTACCAGATATATGATGGTATAAGTGACGTAACCGACAAAACACGTTGATTTTTACCGCTCTTATATATATAAGGGTGCCAAAATTTTGGGATCAACTCTATTTTCGTAAAGTTCTAGTGCTCAAAAGTGTAAGCACCTCGAAAAAAGCCTTCATGCAAAATTTGACCTAAATCGGACTTAAGGGGTGCTGCCCGGTGGTAAAGGTTTGACAATTATCGATCTTGAAAAAGCACCATAGGGGGGAGTACATGAAATTTCCAAAATCGAAAATTTTTTTTGATGCCAAAACTCTTAAAACTGCATAAAACATCGAAATTTAGTGTCATCTCAAAAAAAAGTTTTTTTGAAAAAATCAACTTTCTGGGACTTAGAAAAATTTTCATATTTTTTCTAAGTCCCAAAAAGTTGACTTTTTCAAAAAAATTTTTTTTCGAGATGACACTAAATCTCGACGTTTCATGCAATTCTAAGCCTTTTGGCATCAACAATTTTGTTTCGATTTCGAAAATTTCATGTACTCCCCCCTATGGTGATTTTTTCAAGATATATGAAAACTCCACTAAGTGGACTAAGAAGGCTTTTTGCCTTTCTCTATAGAAAGGTATTAGAATTGCTGGAAAAACCGACTTTCGAACGGAGCCTCGGAGACCCATAGTGTTATATACCATTCGACTCAGTTCGTCGAGATCGGAAAATGTCTGTGTGTGTGTGTGTGTGTATGTGTGTGTGTGTGTGTGTATGTGTGTGTGTGTATGTGTGTGCACTTTTCGAAGATATTTGAACGCGCTCAATTTTCTCAGAGATGGCTGAACCGATTTGAACAAACTTGGGCTCGTTTGAAAGCTACTGTCGGGCCATTGATCAAGTTCGAAGATCAAATGGCTGTGATTTTTGGTTCAGGAGATATGATTCTATAAGTGACGTAACCGACAAAAAGCGTTGTATTTGAACGCGCTCAATTTTCTCAGAGATGGCTCAACCGATTTGAACAAACTTGGGCTCGTTTGAAAGCTACTGTCGGGCCATTGATCAAGTTCGAAGATCAAATGGCTGTGATTTTTGGTTCCGGAGATATGATTCTATAAGTGACGTAACCGACAAAAAGCGTTGTATTTGAACGCGCTCAATTTTCTCAGAGATGGCTGATCCGATTTCAACAAACTTGGGCTCGTTTGAAAGCTACTGTCGTGCCATTGATCAAGTTCGAAGATCAAATGGTTGTGACTTTTGGTTCCAGAAATATGATTGTATAAGTGACGTAACCGACAAAACACGTTGATTTTTACCGCTCTTGTATATATAAGGGTGCCAAAATTTTGGGATCAACTCTATTTTCGTAAAGTTCTAGTGCTCAAAAGTTTAAGCACCTCGAAAAAAGCCTTCATGCAAAATTTGACCTAAATTGGACATGCTTAAGGGGTGCTGCCCGGTGGTAAAGGTTTGACAATTATCGATCTTGAAAAAGCACCATAGGGGGGAGTACATGAAATTTCCAAAATAAAAAATTTTTTTTGATGCCAACATTCTTAAAACTGCATAAAACATCGAAATTTAGTGTTATCCCGAAAAAATTTTTTTTTGAAAAAATCAACTTTCTGGGACTTGGAAAAATTTTCATATTTTTTCTAAGTCCCAAAAAGTCGACTTTTTCAAAAAATTTTTTTTCGAGATGACACTAAATCTCGACGTTTCATGCAATTCTAAGCCTTTTGGCATCAAAAATTTTTTTTCGATTTCGAAAATTTCATGTACTCCCCCCTATGGTGATTTTTCAAGATATATGAAAATTCCACTAAGTGGACTAAGAAGGGTTTTGCCTTTCTCTATAGAAAGGTATTAGAATTGCTGGAAAAACCGACTTTCGAACGGAGCCTCGGAGACCCATAGTGTTATATACCATTCGACTCAGCTCGACGAGATCGGAAAATGTCTGTGTGTGTGTGTGTGAGTGTGTATGTGTGTGTGTGTGTATGTGTGTATGTGTGTGTGTATGTGTGTGCACTTTTCGAAGATATTTGAACGCGCTCAATTTTCTCAGAGATGGCTCAACCGATTTTAACAAACTTGGGCTCGTTTGAAAGCTACTATCGGGGCATTGATCAAGTTCGAAGATAAAATGGCTGTGACTTTTGGTTCCGGAGATATGATTGTATAAGTGACGTAACCGACAAAAAGCGTTGTATTTGAACGCGCTCAATTTTCTCAGAGATGGCTGAACCGATTTGAACAAACTTGGACTCGTTTGAAAGCTACTGGCGGGCCATTGATCAAGTTCGAAGATCAAATGGCTGTGACTTTTGGTTCCGGAGATATGATTGTATAAGTGACGTAACCGACAAAAAGCGTTGTATTTGAACGCGCTCAATTTTCTCAGAGATGGCTGATCCGATTTTAACAAACTTGGACTCGTTTGAAAGCTACTGTCGGCCTATTGATCAAGTTCGAAGATCAAATGGCTGTGACTTTTGGTTCCGGAGATATGATTGTATAAGTGACGTAACCGACAAAAAGCGTTGTATTTGAACGCGCTCAATTTTCTCAGAGATGGCTGATCCGATTTTAACAAACTTGGGCTCGTTTGAAAGCTACTGTCGGGCCGTTGATCAAGTTCGAAGATCAAATGGTTGTGACTTTTGGTACCAGATATATGATGGTATAAGTGACGTAACCGACAAAACACGTTGATTTTTACCGCTCTTATATATATATAAGGGTGCCAAAATTTTGGGATCAACTCTATTTTCGTAAAGTTCTAGTGCTCAAAAGTGTAAGCACCTCGAAAAAAGCCTTCATGCAAAATTTGACCTAAATCGGACATGCTTAAGGGGTGCTGCCCGGTGGTAAAGGTTTGACAATTATCGATCTTGAAAAAGCACCATAGGGGGGAGTACATGAAATTTCCAAAATCGAAAATTTTTTTTGATGCCAAAACTCTTAAAACTGCATAAAACATCGAAATTTAGTGTCATCTCAAAAAAAAGTTTTTTTGAAAAAATCAACTTTCTGGGACTTAGAAAAATTTTCATATTTTTTCTAAGTCCCAAAAAGTTGACTTTTTCAAAAAAATTTTTTTTCGAGATGACACTAAATCTCGACGTTTCATGCAATTCTAAGCCTTTTGGCATCAACAATTTTGTTTCGATTTCGAAAATTTCATGTACTCCCCCCTATGGTGATTTTTTCAAGATATATGAAAACTCCACTAAGTGGACTAAGAAGGCTTTTTGCCTTTCTCTATAGAAAGGTATTAGAATTGCTGGAAAAACCGACTTTCGAACGGAGCCTCGGAGACCCATAGTGTTATATACCATTCGACTCAGTTCGTCGAGATCGGAAAATGTCTGTGTGTGTGTGTGTGTATGTGTGTGTGTGTGTGTGTGTGTGTATGTGTGTGTGTGTATGTGTGTGCACTTTTCGAAGATATTTGAACGCGCTCAATTTTCTCAGAGATGGCTGAACCGATTTGAACAAACTTGGGCTCGTTTGAAAGCTACTGTCGGGCCATTGATCAAGTTCGAAGATCAAATGGCTGTGATTTTTGGTTCAGGAGATATGATTCTATAAGTGACGTAACCGACAAAAAGCGTTGTATTTGAACGCGCTCAATTTTCTCAGAGATGGCTCAACCGATTTGAACAAATTTGGGCTCGTTTGAAAGCTACTGTCGGGCCATTGATCAAGTTCGAAGATCAAATGGCTGTGATTTTTGGTTCCGGAGATATGATTCTATAAGTGACGTAACCGACAAAAAGCGTTGTATTTGAACGCGCTCAATTTTCTCAGAGATGGCTGATCCGATTTCAACAAACTTGGGCTCGTTTGAAAGCTACTGTCGTGCCATTGATCAAGTTCGAAGATCAAATGGTTGTGACTTTTGGTTCCAGAAATATGATTGTATAAGTGACGTAACCGACAAAACACGTTGATTTTTACCGCTCTTGTATATATAAGGGTGCCAAAATTTTGGGATCAACTCTATTTTCGTAAAGTTCTAGTGCTCAAAAGTTTAAGCACCTCGAAAAAAGCCTTCATGCAAAATTTGACCTAAATTGGACATGCTTAAGGGGTGCTGCCCGGTGGTAAAGGTTTGACAATTATCGATCTTGAAAAAGCACCATAGGGGGGAGTACATGAAATTTCCAAAATAAAAAATTTTTTTTGATGCCAACATTCTTAAAACTGCATAAAACATCGAAATTTAGTGTTATCCCGAAAAAATTTTTTTTTGAAAAAATCAACTTTCTGGGACTTGGAAAAATTTTCATATTTTTTCTAAGTCCCAAAAAGTCGACTTTTTCAAAAAATTTTTTTTCGAGATGACACTAAATCTCGACGTTTCATGCAATTCTAAGCCTTTTGGCATCAAAAATTTTTTTTCGATTTCGAAAATTTCATGTACTCCCCCCTATGGTGATTTTTCAAGATATATGAAAATTCCACTAAGTGGACTAAGAAGGGTTTTGCCTTTCTCTATAGAAAGGTATTAGAATTGCTGGAAAAACCGACTTTCGAACGGAGCCTCGGAGACCCATAGTGTTATATACCATTCGACTCAGCTCGACGAGATCGGAAAATGTCTGTGTGTGTGTGTGTGAGTGTGTATGTGTGTGTGTGTGTATGTGTGTATGTGTGTGTGTATGTGTGTGCACTTTTCGAAGATATTTGAACGCGCTCAATTTTCTCAGAGATGGCTCAACCGATTTTAACAAACTTGGGCTCGTTTGAAAGCTACTATCGGGGCATTGATCAAGTTCGAAGATAAAATGGCTGTGACTTTTGGTTCCGGAGATATGATTGTATAAGTGACGTAACCGACAAAAAGCGTTGTATTTGAACGCGCTCAATTTTCTCAGAGATGGCTGAACCGATTTGAACAAACTTGGACTCGTTTGAAAGCTACTGGCGGGCCATTGATCAAGTTCGAAGATCAAATGGCTGTGACTTTTGGTTCCGGAGATATGATTGTATAAGTGACGTAACCGACAAAAAGCGTTGTATTTGAACGCGCTCAATTTTCTCAGAGATGGCTGATCCGATTTTAACAAACTTGGACTCGTTTGAAAGCTACTGTCGGCCTATTGATCAAGTTCGAAGATCAAATGGCTGTGACTTTTGGTTCCGGAGATATGATTGTATAAGTGACGTAACCGACAAAAAGCGTTGTATTTGAACGCGCTCAATTTTCTCAGAGATGGCTGATCCGATTTTAACAAACTTGGGCTCGTTTGAAAGCTACTGTCGGGCCGTTGATCAAGTTCGAAGATCAAATGGTTGTGACTTTTGGTACCAGATATATGATGGTATAAGTGACGTAACCGACAAAACACGTTGATTTTTACCGCTCTTATATATATATAAGGGTGCCAAAATTTTGGGATCAACTCTATTTTCGTAAAGTTCTAGTGCTCAAAAGTGTAAGCACCTCGAAAAAAGCCTTCATGCAAAATTTGACCTAAATCGGACATGCTTAAGGGGTGCTGCCCGGTGGTAAAGGTTTGACAATTATCGATCTTGAAAAAGCACCATAGGGGGGAGTACATGAAATTTCCAAAATCGAAAATTTTTTTTGATGCCAAAACTCTTAAAACTGCATAAAACATCGAAATTTAGTGTCATCTCAAAAAAAAGTTTTTTTGAAAAAATCAACTTTCTGGGACTTAGAAAAATTTTCATATTTTTTCTAAGTCCCAAAAAGTTGACTTTTTCAAAAAAATTTTTTTTCGAGATGACACTAAATCTCGACGTTTCATGCAATTCTAAGCCTTTTGGCATCAACAATTTTGTTTCGATTTCGAAAATTTCATGTACTCCCCCCTATGGTGATTTTTTCAAGATATATGAAAACTCCACTAAGTGGACTAAGAAGGCTTTTTGCCTTTCTCTATAGAAAGGTATTAGAATTGCTGGAAAAACCGACTTTCGAACGGAGCCTCGGAGACCCATAGTGTTATATACCATTCGACTCAGTTCGTCGAGATCGGAAAATGTCTGTGTGTGTGTGTGTGTGTATGTGTGTGTGTGTGTGTGTGTGTGTGTGTATGTGTGTGTGTGTATGTGTGTGCACTTTTCGAAGATATTTGAACGCGCTCAATTTTCTCAGAGATGGCTGAACCGATTTGAACAAACTTGGGCTCGTTTGAAAGCTACTGTCGGGCCATTGATCAAGTTCGAAGATCAAATGGCTGTGATTTTTGGTTCAGGAGATATGATTCTATAAGTGACGTAACCGACAAAAAGCGTTGTATTTGAACGCGCTCAATTTTCTCAGAGATGGCTCAACCGATTTGAACAAATTTGGGCTCGTTTGAAAGCTACTGTCGGGCCATTGATCAAGTTCGAAGATCAAATGGCTGTGATTTTTGGTTCCGGAGATATGATTCTATAAGTGACGTAACCGACAAAAAGCGTTGTATTTGAACGCGCTCAATTTTCTCAGAGATGGCTGATCCGATTTCAACAAACTTGGGCTCGTTTGAAAGCTACTGTCGTGCCATTGATCAAGTTCGAAGATCAAATGGTTGTGACTTTTGGTTCCAGAAATATGATTGTATAAGTGACGTAACCGACAAAACACGTTGATTTTTACCGCTCTTGTATATATAAGGGTGCCAAAATTTTGGGATCAACTCTATTTTCGTAAAGTTCTAGTGCTCAAAAGTTTAAGCACCTCGAAAAAAGCCTTCATGCAAAATTTGACCTAACTTGGACATGCTTAAGGGGTGCTGCCCGGTGGTAAAGGTTTGACAATTATCGATCTTGAAAAAGCACCATAGGGGGGAGTACATGAAATTTCCAAAATAAAAAATTTTTTTTGATGCCAACATTCTTAAAACTGCATAAAACATCGAAATTTAGTGTTATCCCGAAAAAATTTTTTTTTGAAAAAATCAACTTTCTGGGACTTGGAAAAATTTTCATATTTTTTCTAAGTCCCAAAAAGTCGACTTTTTCAAAAAAAATTTTTTTCGAGATGACACTAAATCTCGACGTTTCATGCAATTCTAAGCCTTTTGGCATCAAAAATTTTTTTTCGATTTCGAAAATTTCATGTACTCCCCCCTATGGTGATTTTTCAAGATATATGAAAATTCCACTAAGTGGACTAAGAAGGGTTTTGCCTTTCTCTATAGAAAGGTATTAGAATTGCTGGAAAAACCGACTTTCGAACGGAGCCTCGGAGACCCATAGTGTTATATACCATTCGACTCAGTTCGTCGAGATCGGAAAATGTCTGTGTGTGTGTGTATGTGTGTGTGTGTATGTGTGTGTGTGTATGTGTGTGCACTTTTCGAAGATATTTGAACGCGCTCAATTTTCTCAGAGATGGCTGAACCGATTTGAACAAACTTGGGCTCGTTTGAAAGCTACTGTCGGGCCATTGATCAAGTTCGAAGATCAAATGGCTGTGATTTTTGGTTCAGGAGATATGATTCTATAAGTGACGTAACCGACAAAAAGCGTTGTATTTGAACGCGCTCAATTTTCTCAGAGATGGCTGAACCGATTTGAACAAACTTGGGCTCGTTTGAAAGCTACTGTCGGGCCATTGATCAAGTTCGAAGATCAAATGGCTGTGATTTTTGGTTCCGGAGATATGATTCTATAAGTGACGTAACCGACAAAAAGCGTTGTATTTGAACGCGCTCAATTTTCTCAGAGATGGCTGATCCGATTTCAACAAACTTGGGCTCGTTTGAAAGCTACTGTCGTGCCATTGATCAAGTTCGAAGATCAAATGGTTGTGACTTTTGGTTCCAGAAATATGATTGTATAAGTGACGTAACCGACAAAACACGTTGATTTTTACCGCTCTTGTATATATAAGGGTGCCAAAATTTTGGGATCAACTCTATTTTCGTAAAGTTCTAGTGCTCAAAAGTTTAAGCACCTCGAAAAAAGCCTTCATGCAAAATTTGACCTAAATTGGACATGCTTAAGGGGTGCTGCCCGGTGGTAAAGGTTTGACAATTATCGATCTTGAAAAAGCACCATAGGGGGGAGTACATGAAATTTCCAAAATCGAAAATTTTTTTTGATGCCAAAACTCTTAAAACTGCATAAAACATCGAAATTTAGTGTCATCTCAAAAAAAAGTTTTTTTGAAAAAATCAACTTTCTGGGACTTAGAAAAATTTTCATATTTTTTCTAAGCCCAAAAAGTCGATTTTTTCAAAACAATTTTTTTTCGAGATGACACTAAATCTCGACGTTTCATGCAATTCTAAGCCTTTTGGCATCAAAAATTTTTTTTCGATTTCGAAAATTTCATGTACTCCCCCCTATGGTGATTTTTCAAGATATATGAAAATTCCACTAAGTGGACTAAGAAGGGTTTTTGCCTTTCTCTATAGAAAGGTATTAGAATTGCTGGAAAAATCGACTTTCGAACGGAGCCTCGGAGACCCATAGTGTTATATACCATTCGACTCAGTTCGACGAGATCGGAAAATGGCTGTGTGTATGTGTGTGTGTGTATGTGTGTGTGTATGTGTGTGTGTGCACTTTTAGAAGATATTTGAACGCGCTCAATTTTCTCAGAGATGGCTGAACCGATTTTAACAAACTTGGGCTCGTTTGAAAGGTACTATCGGGCCATTCATCAATTTCGAAGATCAAATGGCTGTGACTTTTGGTTCCGGAGATATGATTGTATAAGTGACGTAACCGACAAAAAGCGTTGTATTTGAACGCGCTCAATTTTCTCAGAGATAACTGAACTGATTTTAACAAACTTTGGCTCGTTTGAAAGCTACTGTCGAGCCATTGATCAAGTTCGAAGATCAAATGGTTGTGACTTTTGGTTCCAGATATATGATGGTATAAGTGACGTAACCGACAAAACACATAGATTTTTACCGCTCTTATATATATATGGGTGCCAAAATTTTAGAATCACCTCTATTTTCGTTAAGTTCTAGTGCTCAAAAGTTTAAGCACCTCGAAAAAAGCCTTCATGCAAAATTTGACCTAAATCGGACATGCGTAAGGGGTGCTGCCCGGTGGTAAAGGTTTGACAATTTTCGACCTTGAAAAAGCACCATAGGGGGGAGTACATGAAATTTCCAAAATCGAATTTTTTTTTATGCCGAAACTCTTAAAACTGCATGAAACATCGAAATTTAGTGTTATCTCGAAAAAAATTTTTTTTGAAAAAATCAACTTTCTGGGACTTAGAAAAATTTTCATATTTTTTCTAAGTCCCAAAAAGTCGACTTTTTCAAAAAAATTTTTTTTCGAGATGACACTAAATCTCGACGTTTCATGCAATTCTAAGCCTTTTGGCATCAAAAATTTTTTTTCGATTTCGAAAATTTCATGTACTCCCCCCTATGGTTATTTTTCAAGATATATGAAAATTCCACTGAGTGGACTAAGAAGGCTTTTTGCCTTTCTCTATAGAAAGGTATTAGAATTGCTGGAAAAACCGACTTTCGAACGGAGCCTCGGAGACCCATAGTGTTATATACCATTCGACTCAGTTCGTCGAGATCGGAAAATGTCTGTGTGTGTGTGTGTGTGTGTGTGTGTGTGTGTGTGTATGTGTGTGTGTGTGTGTGTGTGTGTGTGTGTGTGTGTGTGTATGTGCACTTTTCGAAGATATTTGAACGCGCTCAATTTTCTCAGAGATGGCTGAACCGATTTTAACAAACTTGGGCTCGTTTGAAAGCTACTGTCGGGCCATTGATCAAGTTCGAAGATAAAATGGCTGTGACTTTTGGTTCCGGAGATATGATTGTATAAGTGACGTAACCGACAAAAGGCGTTGAATTTGAACGCGCTCAATTTTCTCAGAGATGGCTGAACCGATTTTAACAAACTTGGGCTCGTTTGAAAGCTACTGCCGGGCCATTGATCAAGTTCGAAGATAAAATGGCTGTGACTTTTAGTTCCGGAGATATGATTGTATAAGTGACGTAACCGACAAAAAGCGTTGTATTTGAACGCGCTCAATTTTCTCAGAGATGGCTGAACCGATTTTCACAAACTTGGACTCGTTTGAAAGCTACTGCCGGGCCATTGATCAAGTTCGAAGATCAAATGGTTATGACTTTTGGTTCCAGATATATGATGGTATAAGTGACGTAACCGACAAAACACATTGATTTTTATCGCTCTTATATATAAGGGTGCCAAAATTTTGGGATCACCTCTATTTTCGTTAAGCTCTAGTGCTCAAAAGTTTAAGCACCTCGAAAAATGCCTTCATGCAAAATTTGAGCTAAATCGGACATGCTTAAGGGGTGCTGCCCGGTGGTAAAGGTTTG
Source organism: Malaya genurostris (assembly GCF_030247185.1). Taxonomy (NCBI): domain Eukaryota; kingdom Metazoa; phylum Arthropoda; class Insecta; order Diptera; family Culicidae; genus Malaya; species Malaya genurostris. Next base: position 136,898,440 of record NC_080572.1, on the reverse strand, counting down.
ACAATTTTCGATCTTGAAAAAGCACCATAGGGGGGAGTACATGAAATTTCCAAAATCGAAAAATTTTTTTGATGCCAAAACTCTTAAAACTGCATAAAACATCGAAATTTAGTGTCACCTCAAAAAAAAATTTTTTTGAAAAAATCAACTTTCTGGGACTTAGAAAAATTTTCATATTTTTACTAAGTCCCAAAAAGTCGATTTTTTCAAAAAAAATTTTTTTCGAGATTACACTAAATCTCGACGTTTCATGCAATTCTAAGCCGTTTGGCATCAAAAATTTTTTTTCGATTTCGAAAATTTCATGTACTCCCCCCTATGGTGATTTTTCAAGATATATGAAAATCCCACTAAGTGGACTAAGAAGGCTTTTTGCCTTTCTCTATAGAAAGGTATTAGAATTGCTGTTTTAAATTAGCATCACTGTTCTTATACAAATAGGCAACGTAAATGTCAAGCACTAGTTTGGAAAAATGATGCTGACTGTGTGACATAAACACTGAAGAATGCTTTTGTGAACTACTCGAATCAATCTGAATCAATTGGTGTCTAAATTTATTTTATAACATATGAAACATATTTTCATGAGACTGTTATGAAAGAAGAGAAAGGCATTATCACACCACTAGGTGGATTAAGAAGGGTTTTTTAGATTAGCATCACTGTTCTCATACAAATAGGCAACGCAAATGTCAAGCACTAGTTTGGAAAAATGATGCTGACTGTGTGACATAAACACTGAAGCATGCTTTTGTGAACTACTCGAATCAATCTGAATCAATTGGTGTCAAAATTAGTATCCAAATTTATTTAATAAAAGTATGAAACATATTTTCATGAGACTGTTATGAAAGAATAGAAAGGCATTATCACACCACTAGGTGGATTAAGAAGGGTTTTTTTATTTGTTTGTGCGCAGTTTGCCATACTCGCGAGGCATTTTCTCTCCGTCTTCCACCATCTTTTCGATCACTAATTAGATCTACTTGCCGATTCTAACCCCGTCATTCTCTCCGTCTTCCACCATCTTTTCGATCACTAATTAGATCTACATGCCGATTCTTACCCCGTTGTTTGCCCACGCTTACTTTCCACCTACCTTCATCTTCCATTTACCTATCCATTTTTCTCTTCTCTCTCCGCCAGTTTAAGCAAGAACACTATTGCTGCCCTGTAGTGCTTGGTGTCATCTACTAGATATAAGGTTCTAGGTTTAGTTTTAATTATTAGTCTTTGTTGTTAGTGTTAAGCCTTAGTGTATCTGTTGGAGCATTGTAATTTGTTGATACGAAAGATGAGGAGGTTTTATACCTGCTGGAGAAAGAGATTACCAAATTTCATCTCCATCGGGCTTTTCCCTGCGCCCAAAATAAACAATAAACAAGTAAGCTAATGAAAAACACTTGTTGAACATTTTAACCAAGAGTCTCAAGGCAACATCGGGAAGATTTTTAATAAGAATATTAAAGTTGAATCAGGAGCCTTCATGTTTTTAAGTTTCTTAATAATTGACTTAAATTCGTCTCAATAATGTCATCTTGTAATAACACTTTAGTTGAAATATGATCTTATTTCAGTGAGACTTCATTTTCAATAGGACTCACAACGTTCAAATTAAAATTGTGGACACTCTCGAACTGCTGAGCAAGTTTTTGAGCTTTGACCTAAATCGGACATGCGTAAGGGGTGCTGCCCGGTGGTAAAGGTTTGACAATTTTCGACCTTGAAAAAGCACCATAGGGGGGAGTACATGAAATTTCCAAAATCGAATTTTTTTTTATGCCGAAACTCTTAAAACTGCATGAAACATCGAAATTTAGTGTTATCTCGAAAAAATTTTTTTTTGAAAAAATCAACTTTCTGGGACTTAGAAAAATTTTCATATTTTTTCTAAGTCCCAAAAAGTCGACTTTTTCAAAAAATTTTTTTTTCGAGATGACACTAAATCTCGACGTTTCATGCAATTCTAAGCCTTTTGGCATCAAAAATTTTTTTTCGATTTCGAAAATTTCATGTACTCCCCCCTATGGTTATTTTTCAAGATATATGAAAATTCCACTGAGTGGACTAAGAAGGCTTTTTGCCTTTCTCTATAGAAAGGTATTAGAATTGCTGGAAAAACCGACTTTCGAACGGAGCCTCGGAGACCCATAGTGTTATATACCATTCGACTCAGTTCGTCGAGATCGGAAAATGTCTGTGTGTGTGTGTGTGTGTGTGTGTGTGTGTGTGTGTATGTGTGTGTGTGTGTGTGTGTGTGTGTGTGTGTGTGTGTGTGTGTGTGTATGTGCACTTTCTCAGAGATGGCTGAACCGATTTTCACAAACTTGGGCTCGTTTGAAAGCTACTGCCGGGCCATTGATCAAGTTCGAAGATCAAATGGTTGTGACTTTTGGTTCCAGATATATGATGGTATAAGTGACGTAACCGACAAAACACATTGATTTTTATCGCTCTTATATATAAGGGTGCCAAAATTTTGGGATCACCTCTATTTTCGTTAAGCTCTAGTGCTCAAAAGTTTAAGCACCTCGAAAAATGCCTTCATGCAAAATTTGAGCTAAATCGGACATGCTTAAGGGGTGCTGCCCGGTGGTAAAGGTTTGACAATTTTCGATCTTGAAAAAGCACCATAGGGGGGAGTACATGAAATTTCCAAAATCGAAAAATTTTTTTGATGCCAAAACTCTTAAAACTGCATAAAACATCGAAATTTAGTGTCACCTCAAAAAAAATTTTTTTTGAAAAAATCAACTTTCTGGGACTTAGAAAAATTTTCATATTTTTTCTAAGTCCCAAAAAGTCGATCTTTTCAAAAAAAATTTTTTTCGAGATTACACTAAATCTCGACGTTTCATGCAATTCTAAGCCGTTTGGCATCAAAAATTTTTTTTCGATTTCGAAAATTTCATGTACTCCCCCCTATGGTGATTTTTCAAGATATATGAAAATCCCACTAAGTGGACTAAGAAGGCTTTTTGCCTTTCTCTATAGAAAGGTATTAGAATTGCTGTTTTAAATTAGCATCACTGTTCTTATACAAATAGGCAACGTAAATGTCAAGCACTAGTTTGGAAAAATGATGCTGACTGTGTGACATAAACACTGAAGAATGCTTTTGTGAACTACTCGAATCAATCTGAATCAATTGGTGTCTAAATTTATTTTATAACATATGAAACATATTTTCATGAGACTGTTATGAAAGAAGAGAAAGGCATTATCACACCACTAGGTGGATTAAGAAGGGTTTTTTAGATTAGCATCACTGTTCTCATACAAATAGGCAACGCAAATGTCAAGCACTAGTTTGGAAAAATGATGCTGACTGTGTGACATAAACACTGAAGCATGCTTTTGTGAACTACTCGAATCAATCTGAATCAATTGGTGTCAAAATTAGTATCCAAATTTATTTAATAAAAGTATGAAACATATTTTCATGAGACTGTTATGAAAGAATAGAAAGGCATTATCACACCACTAGGTGGATTAAGAAGGGTTTTTTTATTTGTTTGTGCGCAGTTTGCCATACTCGCGAGGCATTTTCTCTCCGTCTTCCACCATCTTTTCGATCACTAATTAGATCTACTTGCCGATTCTAACCCCGTCATTCTCTCCGTCTTCCACCATCTTTTCGATCACTAATTAGATCTACATGCCGATTCTTACCCCGTTGTTTGCCCACGCTTACTTTCCACCTACCTTCATCTTCCATTTACCTATCCATTTTTCTCTTCTCTCTCCGCCAGTTTAAGCAAGAACACTATTGCTGCCCTGTAGTGCTTGGTGTCATCTACTAGATATAAGGTTCTAGGTTTAGTTTTAATTATTAGTCTTTGTTGTTAGTGTTAAGCCTTAGTGTATCTGTTGGAGCATTGTAATTTGTTGATACGAAAGATGAGGAGGTTTTATACCTGCTGGAGAAAGAGATTACCAAATTTCATCTCCATCGGGCTTTTCCCTGCGCCCAAAATAAACAATAAACAAGTAAGCTAATGAAAAACACTTGTTGAACATTTTAACCAAGAGTCTCAAGGCAACATCGGGAAGATTTTTAATAAGAATATTAAAGTTGAATCAGGAGCCTTCATGTTTTTAAGTTTCTTAATAATTGACTTAAATTCGTCTCAATAATGTCATCTTGTAATAACACTTTAGTTGAAATATGATCTTATTTCAGTGAGACTTCATTTTCAATAGGACTCACAACGTTCAAATTAAAATTGTGGACACTCTCGAACTGCTGAGCAAGTTTTTGAGCTTTTTCGCCATTTCTAAGAAGAATTTGATATCCTTCCTTGAGAGCAGGAATTGGCTTCTCGAATGAACCATTGAAGATTGTCATCGATGATAGGAGAATTTAATTTAGTTTGAGCTTTGGGAACTGAAAGATTTTGAAGCTAGAAATCTAATGTTTCAAATTATTTATTGCTGTGTCGATGTCCGCAGAATTTTCTAAAATAATTTCATGATCCACATGATTTTCAGTGTGAGATCTGTATTCAAATCAATTGGCACTATAGTAGTTGAACATAGAACTAATTGGATTAATTATAGCTTCGTTGGAAAGTCTGAATGTTACAGGAAGATGATCTGAGTCAAAGTCAGCATGTGTAATCGGTTCACTACAAATGTGACTTTGATCTGTTAGAACCAGATCAATTGTAGAGGGATTTTTCACCGAAGAGAAGCAAGTCGGATTACTGGTATGAAGAACTGTGAAGTAACCAGCTGAGAGTTGATTATGAAGTATTTTACCATTACTGTTATTTTGCCTACAATTCCACTGGACATTAGAAGAATTAAGTGGTAGTTTTCTACCTGTTACCAAAGCGTAACTGTCATTAGAAGAAGATGATGACGAGGTTTATCTACCTGTCAACAAATTGCTTTCGTTAGAAGACGAATTGGAAAGCGTACTTGTTGCCTTTCTCTATAGAAAGGTATTAGAATTGCTGGAAAAACCGACTTTCGAACGGAGCCTCGGAGACCCATAGTGTTATATACCATTCGACACAGTTCGATGAGATCGAAAAATGTCTGTGTGTGTATGTATGTGTGCACTTTTAGAAGATATTTGAACGCGCTCTATTTTCTCAGAGATGGCTGCACCGATTTTAACAAACTTGAGCTCGTTTGAAAGCTACTGTTTGGCCATTGATCAAGTTCAAAGATCAAACGGCTGTGACTTTTGGTTCCGGAGATATTATGGTATAAGTGACGTAACCGACAAAACGTGTTGTATTTATACGCGCTCAATTTTCTCAGAAATGGCTGAACCGATTTTAACAAACTTGAGCTCGTTTGAAAGCTACTGTTGAGCCATTGATCAAGTTCAAAGATCAAATGGCTGTGACTTTTGATTCCAGAGATATAATGGTATAAGTGACGTAACCGACAAAACACGTTGATTTTTGCCGCTCTTATACATATAAAGGTGCCAATATTTTGGGATCACCTCTAATTTCGTAAAGCGCTAGTGCTCAAAAGTTTAAGCACATCGAAAAAGGTCCTCATGCAAAAGTTGAGCTGAATAGGAAAAATTGAAAATTTTCGATCTTGAAAAAGCACCATAGGAGTACATCCGAAATCGAAAATTTTTTTTGATGCCAAAAATCTTAAAATTGCATGAAACGTCTAAATTTAGTGTCATCTCAAAAAATTCTTTTTTGAAAAATGATGATTTTTCTAGATATATGATAATTCCACTAAGTGGACTGAGAAGGGTTTTTAGATTAGCATCACTGTTCTCATACAAATAGGCAACGCAAATGTCAAGCACTAGTTTGGAAAAATGATGCTGACTGTGTGACATAAACACTGAAGCATGCTTTTGTGACCTACTCGAATCAATCTGAATCAATTGGTGTCAAAATTAGTATCCGAAATTATTTAATAAAATTATGAAATATATTTTCATGAGACTGTTATGAAAAAAGAGAAAGGTATTATCACACCACTAGGTGGATTAAGAAGGGTTTTTTTTGTTTAAATTAGAAGCAATAAGCCTTAGAAGAATTAGGCGTGGCATTTGTAACGGTTTTTTGATTTTCAGGTATGTTCTGTAAATTTCAGGTCGTTGATTTGACTTGTTGTCTAAGCGAACAGGCGTTTAAAATTTTTTCCCTGACAGTACATTTCAAATAATTGGATTTATGATTTCCATCGCAATTTGAACATGAAAATTTATCAGTGGTTTCATTAATTGGACAAATGTGATCGAATGTGATTTACCACAATTCAAACACCGTATATCCATATGACAATTTTTGGTGCCATGACCGAAGCCTTGGCAACGACGACATTGCGTTAAGTTTGCAATACGATTATTCCGTTTATAATGTTCCCAATGAACCGCCCAAGGTTCCGGTTCGGGATGTGTTGGTGAGTCGGGATAGTTTATATATGCTTCTCATATACCAGTATCTTAAACAAATTAATATACAAGTGTAATCCGTAGTATCCTCTCTTTTGTCGAGGCTAAGAATAATCTTCACCTACAGGTTCGAGACGAACATTCGCCGATTCTCCAAATCCATCGCCTGTCCACCATCTCTGTAGAAAATAACAAGATCTTTTTGCTGTCACTAACTTCTTCGTTCTTCCTTCCTCCGTTTCTCCACCATCTCGATGTCAACTAATTAGATCTTTATCGTCATTCGTTCTCATACCCCCTTTTTCACCCCGTTTTCCCCAAATTTCTTCTCTATACTTCTTTCATTCTCTTAGGCAACATCATCGCCCACGGGAAAACTGCTCCAGTCGTTGACCAACATGCGGGCCACCCGCCGGGTCTCTGTGACCTGGAGGTGTATCCGCGGACCTATTGGAACGTATAATCGTCATCTGGAAGACACTAGTGTCATGTTTAATTCACCGACCATTGCCGATCACTAGCTGCAGGCTGAATCTGCCAGAATCGACCATTGCGACCGGAATTCACCACTACCCTAACGATAATACCCTAGTTTTAAGTTAGTCATTAATTAACATTAGAAAATGCCCTTGGCATCTTAAAGCTTGAGCAGTGTGCCTTCAAATATGTTACTATTGAATAAAAAAACATGTGACCTGAATATCAGATGTCTGACAAAGGTGAGTCCTAGATAGATAACTTCGTCGGACAATTGGATGACCTCTTCACCGAATTGTATTCAGCATTCGTCTGATGGAACAAGTTTTGGAGATCTTGAATGTGGAAACAATATGGCCTGAGTTTTTGCTGCATTGATCACAATTTTACAGCTTGTAAAATATTCAGTTAGAGCGTCCAGACCTGTCTGTAGTTTATTCTACAGAGCATTAATGACACGACCTTTGTAAAGAATGGCAGTATCATCAGCAAATTGTGACAGAACACCACCACCCGGAAGAGGTGGGATGTCTGATGTAAAAATGTTGTGTAGGATGGGAACTAGGATACTTTCTTGTGGTACAACAGCAGGAATAATAAATCTTTCTGGAAGTGTATTATTCAGAGAAACCTGGAATGCTCTATCTGCAAGATAATTATTGATAATTTTAATAAGATACATCGGAAAATTATACTGATGCAGTTTAAACACCAGGCCATCGTGCCGCACATTATCATTATTATTGTCATGGCAGTCGTTTTGAACACTAATTTGTTTTGCTAGATGACGTTAACCTTTGTGAGTTGGTGGATGGTGGATCTTCCTTTCAGGAATCCAAACTGTTCTTCCAGTAATATATCCTGTTCATCTGCGAGAGCAAAGAATTCGCCTTTGTATTGACTTTTCAAACAGCTTGGATAGGGCAGAGAGTAACCTGATGGGCCGATAGCTTTTGGAAAAGGAAGGATCTTTCTCCGGTTTTAAAACTGGGATAACTTTAAATGAGCGAATACTCAAATGTTTCAGCTCAATGTTGAATGTGTTGTCGACACCGGGGCCCTTTTTGGATTTTTTCATAATAGCCATCAGCATATTCGCAGTGACTCTACTTTCCTCAGGAACCAAGCTGTCTGATTGGTCAACCTCAGCTACGCTATCAGCAACGGCTCTTTCATGTGCACTAACAATGTTGAGTCCTAAATTGTGAGAACACATAAACTGCTTGCCTAGCGCATTTGCCTTCTCTTCTGGTGCGATAAAGGTATTGCTTCAGCGTCCTGGGGTGACATCAGAGGAGGAATAGGCATCGGTTTTTTCTTAGGCGGCTTCGTTAAGGCCCAGAAGGGCGTTGAATGTGGCAGAATTCCTCGAAACTTTTGCTGGAAGTTCCTGTTGCGAAGCTCAGTTATCCTTTCCTGGATTATCCTAGTTAAGTTGTTATAAAAGGTCTTCTTATCTAGGATGTTCGTTGATACTGCCTCCGGTAGATATTTCGAAGCCGGATGAGTTTCTTGGTGATACTGTCAATTTGAAGAGAGGAACTCCACATATGTTGTACTGGAACCGTCCAATCACGAGCGACTGTGATTAAATGCTAGTGGAAAATCGATATTAATAAGTTGGTCGGCGATTTGTTGAAATTGTACCAAGTCGGTGCGATAATAGTTCCTCCAAGGTTGAATAGGCACTGTTTCTGGTGAAGATCCCAATGTCAATATTACTGGAAAGTGGTCGAAAGAGTGCTCGTTGAAGACAACCGGAGAGCTGTCTATGGCGATGTTGCTGATGAATATATCCAAAATGGAATGAACTCCCGATCTGGAAAGTCGCGTTGGTTGATCCGGAGCGAGGATGTTGTACTGTCCAGTTTCGTAACCTTCGGCAAGTACGAATCCGTTTCGATTCTGTTTTTTTGTTTCCGCACAGCTCATGCCGTGCGTTCTGGGCTCCAGCAATGATGAATTTGTTCTGTCGTCGAGTGAGCATAGCCAGATCTCGTGTCAATGATGCACACGTACCATCTCGAAGATTTGTTTGTTTGGGAAAGTACGCTGCAATTATGATGATGGGTCCCACCGTCGTTGTAACACAGACTAACAGACAGGACACTCAAATTAGATTCTTCAATTATTTTAACGATCATTTCGAATATTCCTTTATTTGGGACAGTACTCACATGTGTCATGATGGCGCCACGTTACCCTATCAAAAACATCCTGTTTGTCATCTAGACTGTGTTTATTTTTTTCATTTACCAACAGAGTTGCCATTCATACAGAATTACCTGTAATGTATTGATTTGTATACGTCCATGCGAATTTCGTGCAGAATACAGATTTAATACATATTGCCAAAACTATATACATAATTGTGCCTACTTCTCATCCTCCAACGCAATTCAAAATCGAACCCGTTTTGTTACAATATTCACTTGCTTCTGGTCTGCCGCCACTTAATTTCGGGTGAAAACTACCAACACAATAAAAAATAGTCTAGATGAACAACGTTGAGTCAAATAAATGGTTACCCTCCAACATCGCGAAAAAGTTAAATATATTATCAACGTAATCCAATAATTTATTGTGACGATTCATTTTCAAATATTTTGATGAAATCAGACATCCCTGCAAGCAGCTGATCGGTGTTGACAAACGAGGGGAAACCAACTAGTAAAAAAACTTTTACATAACACAAGGGGTGTACAGATAGTAAATATTTCGCGCAGTACAATATAGGTGGAACTAGTGCATCACGAAAAATTATTTTTATAAGAATTTACTCATACTGTCATGTCTGTTAGTCTGTGGTTGTAATCTCAATTCTGATGGCTTCTATAAGTTGTAATTTAAAGGCAGGCAGAAGCTTGTGCTGAGTAGATCGTTTAATGGCAATGGCAACTCCCCCTCCTCTGGTAGTTGTCCTGTCGAACCTGTGAATTTTGTAATTGGAAATCAAAATAGAAATTTCAGGTTTAAGTTGAGTTTCAGTTAAAATAACAATATCGGCATTCTTCTCTTGAAGGAAGTTTTGCTCCTGAGTGAGCAAGTATTCAATTTACTATAACCAACTCATTATATTGCACATTCGATTATGAATTTGCCTAATGCGTTGATTTGATTTAACCGTGTTCTGCAGTTTCGTAGTTTTGTTGTCAGTTCAGCAGAGAATAAGTCACCAGAGTCACCCTTTGCTTGTGGTTGATTATTGCCCCATCCATGAGAGATTTTGGAGGAAGAATCTTTTTGTGATTCAGCGGCTGATTCTTTTGGATTGCTCTGAGGAAGTGGCGCAGTTTTGGAATATCCCTCTCGGTGGGAGCCGTGGGAAATTAATTTCATCCTTCTGTGGAACATTCTTGCTCTTTGATTGTTTACTGGACGCCTGTTGCTGAATTTTTGTGAACTCAGCACGTTTGGGACACGATTTGCTAGTAGATGGATGGTCACCATTACACCAATGTTGACAATCGTTGGTAGTGTGTGATTCGGAACATTTCCCGCACCGACTTTTCATTTGGCAATTCCTCGCTCCATGGCCGTAGTTCAAACAGTTCGTGCACTATGTGAGAACCCGATGTACCGGTTTATACTTTTGCCTTTCGATGATTATATGAAAAAACGATTTTATCGCTTTCAGTTGACTCATGGTGATGGAGCCCTTCTCCAGATGAATCAAGTACAGTTGATCTCGATAGTTTCGATTGTCCGTGTTGTGTCGTTTCATTTTAAACACCATCACAGGTTTTAGTCCAGCCTCCGACAGTGCCTGCTTTAGTTCGGCTTCCATCATGTCGGGTAGTCCTCGTAGTACAACCAAATACAAATAATAATACCCCAAGATCCCAAATATTCGGAGACCAAAGTTTGGTTCACATAATGATCAGCCCATTTTACTGTTTCGTCATGACAGCTTAGAAAAGTTAAAAAGAAAATCTCTTGCAACGCTACGACATCAAAGTATGCTAGTAATTATCATGCAAACAATGCGTCGCTATTGAAGAGCGAATAAAAATATTTCTGTGTCACGCTATATACGCGGGATGATTAAACGGATAATTCCCACATCATAGGTTACTTCTTGGCGTGCATGTTTAGTATGTTGAGCGAATGCCTGGCCGATATCACCACTCGAATAAGAAAGAGCTTGCTTTCAGGATTCCTCGAGTGTAACCAGTGGGTACAATTTTGATTGTTGGTCTCCGCCACAAACATTGGCTAAACGCGACCTGCTCAGTTTTCACTCCTCTCTTCTGAAATCATAGATTCTTATAAGCCTAAGGCGTTCACCAGTGTGAGTGATAGCCTTCCACGTCCGTGTTTACATGCGAGACGGATGGGTCACTCAAGAAGGTAAATGTGGCAGATATGCACCTTACGTGTATCACTGCAGCGGTTAGAACTTCTTGTCGCGCAACATCCCATTCGCTGTGGTTGGTGCTATTGGAAAAGCTACCAATATTTGACAGTTTATAAAGTCAGCCTGTATGGACTAGGCAACAAAATAAAATAAAAAACGTTTCCGATTTCCGATTCTATACAAGGTTGGCTGAGCTCAGCAAAAGTTGGGAATGTTCTATTTGTTAGTAGCACTCGAAGGAGTAAGAAGTGCGCGCGATTCTCCCGATTAAAGTGATTTAGTTAAAAAAAAAGTGATATACCGATTTATTAATGTTATCCTTTCTTATAGCTTAGTGAAAATAAAAGTCAGTGAGCATTTGTAAATTTATGAAACTATTGTACAGTTTAAATTAGTAATACGGTTAGTTAAATTACAAATTAAAAGGGTGTCATACAAATTAAAATATGTACTTATATCTAATAGTGTTAAAACAGCGACAAGGCATCCACAGTTAACACGAAAACGTAGGAAAATTTGTTAAAAGGTAAAATAATAAAATAAATTCTGTATAGTGGATGTAGGTTAGACCTCAGCAAACACGTGACAAAATAGCTAATGTCTTCTGGGTAGGCCCCAGCGGCCTTTTTGTTTTGGGCTGGAGACTTGGTCCGAAGCCCTTTTCATTTACAGTGACCAACGGAGAGAAACCTGACGCGGTCCAACCGCAAGCCACTAACAAGGCAACTCCGACCTCACTAGTCCCACGTCAATTGGTGAGCTGTTGAAGACAGATTCGATAAACATCAAGGCATACAGGATAAAAAAAACCCGAGATGGCGTCCCACATACCGTTGGTTGGAACGATTCCGTAGAAAATTCCAAGTCTACCTACGGCTGGCACATGGTCAGTCACTATTGAAGATCATCGATCATCTCGTCGAAGATAATGCACACCACTATACCAGAATAAAAACCGCAAGTAAAACAATCCCATGTGACGTCACATAGATTTAAGAAAACCAATTTTAGGCTAGCAATAAATTTGTTAAAAATGTTCAGAAAATCTGTGTCAGTTTAGTTTGAAAGGGTAGTCATTATTAGTGTCGTTACACACTAGTTTGCATCGATTTCCAGGCTCGAAAGGGGCCTCCAGCCTTCGCCTTCGAGTGCTCACCTCAAAGAAAGATTCCCGAATTTCGCTTTTGAGCATTTGGTAAAGTAGCATTGGCGCCTATTGGTAGTCCACCTTGACCATTACCTGCAGTGAATGTTTCGTTTTCCTAATGTTCCCGTTAGCAAAAGAATACACGTGGTGAGTATATGCTAGCACCGAACGTTGAACAGTAGTAGTGTGAATAACCCCTCCTCAACCACCCACTGAGCGAGTCGTGTGGCAACACGAGAGCTACTCAGGTCCGAAGATGGCCTGAATGAGATTAGGTCGTATATTCAGGGTTGTTACGAAAAATTTCAAAATTAAAATGCGCGAAGCCGAGCACTAAAACGCGCGAAATCCACGCAAAGTTGAAAAATAAAAATGCGCGATATTCGAGCGAAGCGTTTGCACCACAATTTTTATGCGCATGATACTTACCGCAGAACTTGCAAATCTACTTGAACATAATTTAAAAATGTCCATTAGTTTGTCATATGAACACAATAAATAAATCCGCATACAAAATCCCATGAAAATGATTTTGTTTTTATTCCATATCTTTTTAGATGTTCTTAGTTAGATGAATTGTAACAGTGAAAATTAAATTGCTTACAATTCTGTAATTTTGAAAAAAGCTAAGCAGACTTCAGAGAACCTATTTTTTTTTTTGCTTCAATATCTTCTTGCTCGGCAAGCTTTTCTTCGGAAAGAAGAATTTTAAGGTTGGCCACATCCGGATGATCTGATTTAATCTTTTTATTTCTTTTTCAATTAAATTTATCGCCTCCTGCTTAGCTTTTGCTTTCTGAGACAGCGCCTTCTCTTGTTGTCGGATTTTACTCTGAATGTCTTTCTTTTTCTCTTCATCTTGTTTCCTTTGAGCATTTTCTTCTTCATTTCTTTTCTTGTCCATTTTCGCTTCGTAAGCCTGTCGAGCAAAATTTGGTTTAAGAATGAGATTTTTATCACAAACAAAATTAGTGACCATATTGTCGAAGAATAGCATTCCATTTATTATGTTCTTTGCATTATTGAATGTGTTTTCACCGAGACGGGATCTTCCATCAGACATCGATATTTTTGAGTGCGAAAATCTTTTTTTCGATTTCCGCGTTGGAATGCGAAACTCAAGAACATATATCGAAAAGTTTTTGTAATTCCTGGCAACAGCTCTGCTGAAATAGCAATATCCCGCTTGTGAGGAATTCTGGCAACCGTCAAAAGCTGGCAGCATTCCGGCTGCTGTCAAAATTGTCCAGGCGAAATTGCGTCATAATCTCGCCGTACGTGTTTTGTTTATTTCCCTCATTCTTTTTTCTTTTTTTATTTGACTTCATTTGATACTCGTCAATCCCGCATGTACATACAAAAAACGAATCTTGAGACCTAGGACAGGACCAGACAACTGGTTTCTTTTTCCAGAAAAATATTTCTCTTCTTATTCCGGTTGCTCCCTGCTGTAAATAGTAAATGCCTCGGGATCACTGTTGCCAGTAGAGATAATTATTCATTCTGAAAACTTTCTCCCCTTATAACATGCAATTATTTATCATTTGAAAACACTTAGACAAATGTTATATCGGTCAAAATATAGCTCTGGATTCATTTTAATCAGATGTTTGTTTTGAAGAAAACGTTTAGTTGAAACAGCTTAATAAAATTTTTCTAAAACACTCAATTTTGGGTAATTAATTTTTTTAATTTGAGAAAAATAATAACATACAGAAGTATCCAAAGATTCGGTGCTATTCTCAACCAACATAATCAATATTCTCGTCCATATCACACTTCGTGATTTCAGGCTTTCTTTTTGTATCATCCAGTGATTGTTAAATGTATTCGTATACTTTCCGCATTGACAGGACTTAAAAACAAATTGAACTTAAATCCTATTGAAATTAATAATTTTGAAACGATGACCCGAAAAATAAAATATCCAATATCAAGCTACATTGTTACCGACGATACTGACAACACTTTTTCTACCACCCTGCAGTAATATTGATTTCAACAACTTGTACTTGCTTATGTCAATTTACACCAATCACGAGCTGGTCCGAAATTGGTCCTAAAAATGGATTAACAATTGTCAGGCCCTGTCCTACCTTGAGACGAGGTAAACGAGATTGAAATACGGGTATGTTTGGTAGTGAGAATGCAATGTTATTGTCAATAACATTTCCCACACTGAGCTAAATTTTCTTTTTCACATTATATGATATTCTAATGATTTTGCACTATTAACATTTCCAATAATAGTTACAAGATGTGTTCAACATCATGTCAAATATATGAGATAATCTTATGAAACATAAAACTCTTCTTAACGTTATTTTTACAGGATTTCCATATAACGAATGAAATTTCCAGTATGAGTCAAATTTATTGGCGCGTCTTATAACCATTACTAGATATCCGCACAACATACATTGGAACAATTTATGAAGCGCATATTATATTCACTTCGAATTTATTTAGATAGGTTCATATATACCATATGACTAGTTTTATAAAATTTATATATATATATATATATATATATATATATATATATATATATATATATATATATATATATATATATATATATATATATATATATATATAACTTTCAATGGAGGTCATATATAGCAGATAATTGCCAAATACTACTTTTCTGTGAGGATTCAAACTTTACTAGTATTCCATTCGGTAAGGGAGTACCTCATGATATTTGCGAAAGAGAAGTGAGATGCCGAGACCGAAAATTAAAAAAAATGAATCTTATCTAGACAGATAAAGTAATGAAATGTACCGGATATATATTTCATGGTCCGTTAACGCATATCCTTGAACGAAGTTGGATGAGCTGTCTTGTCAGCGATTTCCATATAAATTATATGGGATATTTTTATAACTTTCATTATGATAACGTCCATTTAGATTTGGCGTACACATTAAATAAAGATTATAAGTTTCCATGAAAATTTCTATGAATTATATTCTGCATATGAATCATATGACAAATCTAATGAATATAAATAAGATTTTCATTTCAGTGCATTATTAGTGTACATGAAAGGCAATCACCCACATCATCGAAATGACGGAATGAGCAATGAAATCTTACTCGACTGCATGATTTTTTAGTGCTCGATCGGTTCAGTGCTAGAATTTTGTCCAGAAGTTGACTGCTCGATCAACCTGATTGACAGTGACAATATTCGCTCATTTTATGAATGTGTTAGTGTGAAATTTATGCGACTTAAGCCATTTTACTACACTCCAGCTAGAGGAATGGATGATGCTGACTAAGGTAGGCCGTTTTGTTAATTTCCAGCGAATTTCAATAGTTTATGTTGGGATTCTAAGAAGAACTGGTTATTTACTAGTTCTGTATATCCGACAAACATGAAGATTTAAACTTGTATATTCTGTTATATATCGTTTTCGTTTAAAAATAAACTGAAAATCAGCACGAAAACGTGCAAAATCAGGAAAGAAGAAGAAGAAGACGAATTGACAATTCAGTCCGCATCTTCTCACTCAATTCCGAATGATTTCCGAATCAACCGGTTGTAGGCGAACCGGTTCATTCGGAATCGGTTGTTGCACTGGAGTTGGAATTGATTCGGAATCCATTATGATTTCCACATGAAATTCCGAATGAAAATTTCTCGCCGATTCGGAATTGATTCGGAATCCATTCGGATCTGATAATGTGGGCACTAGTTGCCTTTCATATGTACTTTTTATTGAAAAACTAAAACAAAGACGCTTAAAATGTAGAACCGATTCAAAACGGTTCTGCCAGTGCCGCAAGGCGAAAATCTCTGCCGGAAGCGGTTGTTGCATTGCTGCCAGACTTTTGTCGGAATTCTGGCAGAATTCCGGCAAAAATGGCTGCCAGACATAACCAGCCGTCTGGGGGAAAATCTGTCCGCCGCGTACAAGTGGGTTGTAGAACACGAGGTCGGAGAGCATACAATCGAAGTTTTGTCCACTGAAGAAAACACTTGCTAGAACCTGTTGAAAAATACCAAATAATGTAAAAACGCTTTTGGTAACAGGTTTGAAGATAAAAGATAATTTTATTCGAATTCAATTCGTCAAGTCTCTAAATACTAACAAAGTAAATTATCGATATATAATTCATTTCATGCATTATATTAACACTGTCCTACACTCAAATAAAAATACACGTTCGATTCACTTGAAAAATCACGTAAAACGGTTTCAAATGTCAAATTGAATATTTTACGTGACGAAAATGAATGTTATACGAACATCCCCTAAAATGAATAGAGTCATCACATAAGGTTTACGTGAATTGACCAAACGTCAAACAATCTACGTGAATTTCCAGTGTGAAAAACTCGATTTTGAAAATGGCGAGCAGTGGCCCTCAAAGTGTAAGTAGTATAAATATTTGCGAGAAAAGTTATTTAATTACAATTTTTTAATTCATCGACCGGACCATTCCAGTATGAAAGTTTCCATGTGTTCAACTAGACCGAGTGCCTGCGTGAGTTCGGAAGTTTGCCATTCCTTCCGAATGTAGGTCGTTGGTCCACCGAAAAACGAGTTCAAAATCGGTATGAAGCTCGAACCTGTAATGCGACTTCAACCTGCATCGGTAGTGTTGTGGGAGTTCTCGTATGTCGACTTCGGCTTCGGTTGGATGGCAGTGACAACACGATTTCTGAAGGCTTGCCGATTCGAGATCCCACGACGTTATAGTTGCTTTTTATTTTCAGCCATTAAAATTTTATGCTAATTTTCTGAAATAAATGTTTTATTTTTCACTTCCTAGATTTATATAAGAATCTGAAATCTCCCTTTTGACTTTAACCAATATATAAAATAGTAATTCTCTGGTATCTAAATTTGATATGAACTGATAGGTAAATGTGATATAAGTAGTACATTAAATTTTACCTATGAAACACGTAACTTTTACTGGATTGTGCATTAAACAGCTTTTAAATGTAAGTCCATTAAAACCTACGTGAAAAGTAAGGTGGAAAATATTCACATAACTTTTCACGTAACTATAACATGATTATTATTTTGAGTGTACTTATGATACAATCAGAGATGCCAGATATTTTCATAGAAAATCTGTATTCTTTGTATAAAAAAATCTGTATTAATCTGTATTCACTAATAAAATGAAATTCTTACAACAAAATGATGCTAAGATTTGTTATTCCAATAGATTGTGGTTGTAGGATGGTAGATTCAATACGTCATTGCCGCGCTCACAAGAATATTCAACGACGAAGTTTCATTTTTTTTTATCCACAACAATTGAATTGTAATTCTATATATTTATCTAGTTAGAAATTGGTGACTTTATAATTTGACATGGAATTTCAACGCTCAATATGCAACGTCAAGTCGGTTCATACAACTCTCAGTTTGACAGTAAAGTTTCATGATGCCATTACTTCCTTGAATAAAGTACTGTCTCTGAGCGTATCAAGTTTGTAGTGTATATTCGCCATGATGATCTCAAGTTTGTATATATCGACTGTTTTGGAGTTTTATCGGAAAAATTGCGGCTTTCTCAGTCAAATGGATATAGGCAAACGATTTGTTTATAAAATTGCCCGACGTTTCGGCCGTTTTTGATGGCCTTTTTCAAGGGAAACTAAAAATATGCTTTTATTATACAACATTGAATGGACTTTTATGGTATATGGATTATTCTAATGTACTTTGTGAACTCACTTTGGTCTAATCGTTATTGTCAGTCTCGTTGATTTCCAACGGTGGGATGTCTGTTGTCTATTTACGGTAACATATATAAAATAAACTAAGTTCGTTGAAGAACTTTTCATCGGATAGAACTATTTCCACAGAGTTTGGTGTATGCAATGAATCTGACAATTATTAGTTTATTGGTTTGTGGGTACAATTACGTGGTGGGCATGATTGATGTCTCCAATTCGGCTGTTTTTGTGTTTTTCTTTCTTCCACACTTCGATGCCTTGATGGTGTGAAGAATGCCGGCGTACGTTGTATTGAGACCATCTACGTCAGTGCGATGGTTAACGTTGTTGTTCGTATTGGTGATGTGACACATTTCTAAAATCGGTAGAGCGGTGGAGCGATACGTTCTGTCTATGATTTTAACACTCTTGAGATCAAATGTATGATTGTGAGTGACCATATGTTTAATGAGCGCAGTTTTTTCCCCTAGAGCGATCATCCGTTCGTCGGTGTTGACTGCACCATCACTTTTTAGTTTATCGTACTGATTGATATTTGATTTGTGACCGTATAATCTTGTTTTTAGATGATTACGAGTCATGCCTATGTAATTCATCTTGCAGTTTTCGCATGGAAGACTATATATAACATTAAACTGTGATAGCAGATCAATTGGTTGTTTTATATTTGGTAAAATTCTGGCTATCGTGTTGATCGGTTTAGTTGAAATTGTAATGTTATCATAATCAGTTTTGAGGGTGTTAATTATGGCTGGTGAGAGTGATGTTATGTATGGAAGTGATCTGTATATCGGTGGGTCGGTGCGTATGGTAATTTGGTCTGTGCTATTGGTTTTAATTGAATTTTGCTCGGTACTATTTGGTGAGTTCCTCGCCGTTGGGGCGTTTTCTGCTAGGCTGTAACGTTGGTGCTTATTCCTATGGATAATTCTGTTTATAAGTTTCGATGGGTAGTTGTTCCTTCTAAGATGTTGGTAAATTATGTTTTGCGTATCCACGTTGTTATCCGTAGTGAGGCACATAACCCGCTTTATGAAGTTATGAGCGACATTCATTTTAACCGTTAGTGGGTGAAACGAGTGATAATTTAAAAGTCTGCCAGATGCTATTGGTTTTGCGTACCATCGGGTGCATAATGTTTGATCGGAATTTCTTGTAACCATTAAATCCAAGAATGGTAGTTGATTGTTATTTTCGTCTTCTTTGGTGAATTGTAAGTAAGAGTTGTATGCGTTAAAAGTATCCATGGTGTACTGTATTTGATCTTTGGGTAGAGCCAAGAATAGATCATCAACGTATTTACGAACGATAGGAATGTTGAATGGCAACTGTTTGGTCACTGTGTGTAGTAGATTGTCCATAACTATATTTGCCAGGATGGGTGACAGTGGACTTCCCATAGCTGTACCGAAAGTTTGCATGTAGTATTTGTCTTGGAACCGAAAATAACTACTTTTTACGCAAAACTCTATTAATTCCAAAAATAAATCCAAGTTTATATTGGTGTATGCTTTGATATTATTCCAATCCATTATGATGTCGTGGATGACTGAGTCTAATGGTATGTTCGTAAAAAGAGAGACTACGTCAAACGAAACTAAGACATAGTTTGGTGGTAGAGTGATTTGCTTTATGTTTGTAATGAATTGGAAACTGTCGGAAACGTTGAACTCGCTGTGTGTGGATCTTTGTAATATGCTGGCTAGATATTTTGATAGTTGGTATGTTGGTGCTGTGATGTTTGGTACTACCGGACGTAAAGGTAGATCGGGTTTATGGGCTTTGGGCTGCCCGTATATTTGTGGACAGATAGCGGTGGTAGATTTTAAACGTGTTGCTGTACTATTGTCGATGAGCTTGAGATTCAGTAACCTAGTAATATGCATGTTGTTTTGTCGTTGGATGGATGGTGTGGGATCTCTGGATGTTTTCTGATATGTAGGTTTATCTAGTAATTCGTGCATCTTCCTATCGTAATCTTGTTTATACATTATTACAGTCCTGTTTCCTTTATCGGCTTCTATAATGCAGATATCTTGATTGTCGTTAATGAACTTTTTGGTAATACTGGATGCTTTTTTGCAGAACGTATGGAGTGGAGTGTCTATTTGGCGGTGTACTGATTTCGATATATAGTTTTGGATATGTGTTGCAACTAGACATCTATTGCGATCTTGAATGGCTTGGTTTGGAGAAGTGCGTAGTATAGATTCAATGTCGGCAAGCATGTGGTAAAAGCGTATCTTTTTTCAATAAATCTATATAAAATGTTCAAAACAACGAACGTAACAATGAGAGATTCTCTTTGTTTACTTTCTCTTTCGATTATTGCGAAATATTCCTGCTTTTTCGGTAATTTCTTCAGTGCAGATTCAAAGAGCCATCAGGCTTTAGTTATTATTATTGGTAAATAATTCGAGTGAAGGATTGCTAACAGTACCGTAATAATTGAAAGAGAGAATAAACAAAGAGAATCTCTCATTATTACATTTGTCGTTTTGTACATTTTATACAGATATATTGGAAAAAGATACAAGTAATGGCATCATGAAATTTTACTGTCAAACTGAGAGTTGTATGAACCGACTTGACGTTGCATATTGGGCGTTGAAATTCCATGTCAAATTATAAAGTCACCAATTTCTAACTAGATAAATATATGGAATTACAATTTAATTGCTGTGGATAAAAAAATGAAACTTCGTCGTTGAATATTCGTTTGAACATTCGTCGTTTTGAATATTTCATACAGAAATAATCTTTTCTGTTAGTTTTTCATTCATTTGGTTTCTCCAATATAGGTTTCCACTAAGTCATTGTCAAAAAAATTGAATATCAGTTCAAATTGGTTTCAAATTATTATATAAATCGTTTTCACAGATTTCCATATTAATTTGTAATTTGTCCGTTGATTGATAGACTTTTATATCGTCACTGGAATCAAATACTAAAAGATAGCTCAGACAAAAAAATTAATTGTTTTCTTTCTTACTTTTTGTGAGATCTGTATAAATCTGTATTAAATTAAGGAAATCTGTATAAAATCTGTACTCTGTATTAAATCTGTATGAGCATGTAAAAATCTGTATAATAAAGATAAATCTGTATAAATGGCATCTCTGGATACAATGTACACCGTCCTACTTGACATTAATATATGTATATATATATATTAATGTGATTACATACAGCGTGTAAGTCTACCTACCCTGTGAAATTTGTAGACCCACATAAGTCCGATCATCGGTCCGATTATCGGACCGATTGAGCACGATATGGGGCCGATCGTAGCGCTTCGATCGGTCCGTCATCGGACAATTCTGCACCATTTGCATTAACCGCGTCGATCTGAAAAAGCTTTATGTTTACATTATGTATCGCTATAGAAACAGAGCGAGGGAACATCAAACAAGGCATTTTCGAGTCGACGTCTCCCCGATAGAGTGTGAAATACATTCTTTTGTTTCGATCATAGAGGCTTTGAACTTATGGTCATTCGCCTCTTAGGGCCAGAAAAACTCTGGCCCTATGTTCGGGGTTGAAAATCCAACCCCGATATATCACATCTCCTGAGTATCAGACATCCGCTCTCTGCTTTGGTATTTCTTCACTCTTTTGTTCTGCCGATACACTATGTAAGCTCGAAACGCAACCAAAAGCTTTCTTGCACGATGCGTCCGATGTTCGGATTTACTGGGTAAAGGCGAATGTCACATTGAAGCTTTCACTATAAAGCTTTCATAACATAGTTTCGTCACAGGCGGTAATTGTATAGAGCTTTCATTGAATGTCAAATTGTATGTTTACAATCGAATGAAGTCGAATCATTTACAGTGCTTCGCATTGTATATTTTAACATTTCCCTGCAATTTGAACATTCAATATACTGAATAACTTCCTATGGTTTAAGGTAACCCCTAAATGAAAGCATCTACTGGCTGCTCTATTTTCGCGATGAACTTCAGTTTCAGTTTCACTTTCTTGATGAGTTCACGGATGAAGAAACGTTTGATGTCCAAGTTCTTTTATCCTTTGATGTGATCTTGACTCCTGCGCGATGTTCATGGATGGAACACTGTCTTTCATTATAACGAATGGTTTTATGGCTACATCCAATTCGTAGAGAAGTTGGGTTAACCACACACCTTCTCTCGTATCTGAACAAGGTGCTATCTGTTCGGCTTCAGTTGTAGATAAGCTGACTGTTGGTTTCCGTTTCGTTGACCACGAAACTAAATTACCGTATAATCGTAACGCGTATCCTGAAATAGATTACCTCTCATCAGGATCATTGAATAGTCTGCTTTCACAAATCCCATGAAGTCAGGATAATCATTTTTGTTTAAATAAATGATTTTTGTATTACTCGTTCCTCGTAAATATCGCAATATTCGCTTTAAACCTGACCAATTCCAGTCAATGACATAATTGGAATATTTACTCAATCTATTTACCGCAACGCACATATCTGGCCAGGATGTCAACGAAAGGTATTGTAGACATCCTAGCAATTCCCTAAATGATTCTTCTGTAATTTTTGCCTCAGATTTCGACCATTTAGTAGTGGTAACCAATGATGTCCCCACTGGTTTACAATCACTCACTCCAAACCGCTTAGAGTTTTCTATTGCCGTTTTTCATTGAGAAACACTGGTGGCGTGGATTGCTCTGGTTTTGCACTTTCTAGCAGAAATGCAACATTCTGATAGTGTTTCATTGCGATTTCTGTTCGAAAGTGCAAAACCAGAGCAATCCACGCCACCAGTGTTTTTCAATGAAAAACGGCATATGTATGTGCTTCAGAAAACATTTCATTCATCTGATTCCTAAAATCACGATTTATTTCCATTTCTAGAAAACGTTTTACTTCTAACATATCTTTCATTTGAAATATTTGATTAAGAAAAACCATATATTGGTTTCAGTCCTTCGAATACACAACTTTTAATGTTGCGAGAAATTTCTTCTTCACAAAGTACAGCCGCTTTTGCTGAGTAGTCTAAATACCACGAAGGTATTTTCCTCTCAATTTGACTTCGATTCAATGAATACAATTCATCGCCGTAGTCTAGTTCTTCAGCTTGAATTTTACATCTGTTTTCATAATCACTTTTTCCAAATATTTCTCATTGAACTTCTTTGATGAGTGTTCCATCTTTTTCTCAATCATCGCTGACTAAATATTCAACATTAGTCTTAGTGACACAACTTCATATCTTCACTATTCGATTTTTGTATTATTTACAATAACTACTCAAATAATGTTAAATGTTCACCAGATAGTTTTCTCTCATTAAACGTGTATGCTCGTTCCATTCCACGAAACTATTAATTGGATAACCTACAAATATAATATTTGTGGTAGGCATCCAAAGACTCTTTAATGATTCAGTTTCGGTTGTTTTTCGTACGAATCTTTTGAAGTTAGATTGATTCCCTCAACCATTCTTGTTTCTTTAAACTTGCATTGCTCAAATGCACGAGCATTCTATGCCAAGTGTCAAAACTTACTTGTTTCCCAAAAATGCAGAGTTTGTAGCATTTTTCTTAGACTTTTCTTCCCGAGATAAACCAAGTGAAACAAACCATCAACGAGACTTTCCTGTGTACATGAAAATAACCTTTTCATCGATAAATGTGATTTTTGTATATTGTTTTCCTACCCTTCTAACCGAAAGTAAATTCAAGATCGAATCTTCGTAACACGAAGATTCTCAGTCGATTATGTAGTAGAGATGACAATCTGTTTTTTTTTAATCTGACGTCATGCGTACTTAGAAGCTAGAGATATTCTTCTGCTCAGTCTGCTTCTCTTCCCCGGCTTTTGCGTTTATGAACATTCTGTTGATGTCAGAATCCGATTTTGCATATAACTCTTCGTTTGAAAGTACCAGAAAGGCTCCTTTAACGTGATTGTAACTTTCTGGTACAGCGATGATTAGAGCGTGTATTCTCGCTGCCTACAATGTATCCTATCTATTCTAGATCTCGAATGATTTTATCATATTCATCGAAAATCTCAATTGATCCGATAATCCCATGTTTTATCGTGAAAATCCGCTTTCTCATCGTCGTTGTCGTTGTTTCCATCTTCTGGTACACTTTTACCAGAGTATACATGGGTTGCTTAGCATACTCTAAGCCAACCAACTTGTTTAAGACGTCGTTCTTTACAAGCATAAAGTTTTCGTTTAAGGCTTCGATATCCAGCCTTTTCTTCATGATGACCTTTCTCGCATTTTCTTGTTGTTTCGAGACCCCTTCTACTGGTTCGTAGAAGTCCTCTTCTGTTGGTGTGCGAATCAGTTGCATTTTTGTTGAATGGTACTCCTCCGTCATTTCATGCAGCAAATGTACTCTTCGAAACATCGAAGAATCGTTCGCAGCTACCGTTACCATTTTGAATTATCGGATCGGTGCGCTCGAGAGTTCCCCTCTCGTAGCCACCACTGCTTATCGCTGGGTCATATTCACTGACCTGCTGTTGATTCGCCATCTTACCAACACTCGAAGTTTCAGTCCAAAACTTGTTAATCTGTTTCAGTCCAAAACTTGTTAATCCCGTAGCTCGTCATTGCTAATTGCACCTGCTTCTTGTCCGAAACGTTTCTGCTGCTTTCTGCCGGTTCACACTTCTAACCGAAGCTTTGTTGTTTCCTACTGGATCCCACTTCTATCCAAAGTAATATTATTATCGCCGATTGCTTATCCAACAATCTATTTATTGCCAGTAAAACTCTGGGCTTATCCTAACTGGAATCCAAACTTGTTGCGACAACACCGGTCGAGCTCATTTTCCACTTGTATCTTGAATTCTGTTTCTATCCGAAACTTTTGCTTCTCGCCGGTACCCGCTTCTGTCCGAAACGTCACTGCTGGCCAATTCCCGTTTCTGTCCGAAACGTCACTGCTGGCCAATTCCCGTTTCTGTCCGAAACGTTACTGTTGACGAACCCCGTTTCTGTCCGAAACGTCACTGCTGGCCAATTCCCGTTTCTGTCCGAAACGTTTTTCCTTGGATTCTTTTTTTTTATTCAATAACATATATTAAGGCACACTGCGTTAAGCTATAAGATGCCGAGGGCATTTTCCTTGGATTCTGTTTCTATCCGAAACTACCGGATCCCCCTTCTAACCGAAGTACTGGTGCTTCCTTCCACTTCTAACCGAAGTTAATAATACGATCGATTGTTTTTCCAACAATCAAAAGCGCTGATCCAAAAAGATTGTTTATCCAACAATCTAAACTATGCTGCTCCAGTTAAGCTCTGGGCCCATAACCTGTTGAAAATTACCAAAGGATATAAAAACGCTTTTGGTAACAGGTTTGCAGATAAAAGATAATTTTATTCGAATTCAATTCGTCAAGTCTCTAAATACTAACAAAGTAAATTATCGATATATAATACATTTCATGCATATTAACACTGCCCTACTTGACATTAATATATATCCTATATTAATGCTATTACATACAGCGTGTAAAGCTTTCATAACATAGTTTCGTCACAGGCGGTAATTGTATAGAGCTTTCATTGAATGTCAAATTGTATGTTTACAATCGAATGATGTCGAATCATTTACAGTGCTTCGCATTGTATATTTTAACAGAACCACCTCCTCGCAAAGTTTGGCTTTATCAAGGTGGAAATTCACCAATTCGGCCAGCTCGACCAATTGCTGAAACGATTGCCCATCTTTAATTTTTTGGGGTTTCATAAAACTAACAAGCTTCAAAAATTTGCAAAGAACTTTTTTTTTCGAACAAATAATTTACAAATGTGAAATAATGTTTCGTGACGCGTTGTTTTAATGTAGGCCACTGTACGGTATTTCCAGCACCATCACATACTGATTTGTAAATAATAATATCCTCGTCGTTCAAGAGATCTTCCTCCCGTAACTTTTTTTTATCCAGCGCATTTGATATTCTTTTGGGATCGTAGACTCTCGTCAATTATTAATCTTATCGTAAACATCAAACAATATAAAATCATTTGTTTCCAAAAAATTTATCAATGATTCTGCTTCTTGCGTTATTTCAATAATGAACATTATCTGTTCTTTTATATCAGGAAGGGTAAGTAATTTCAAAATTTCTTTCTCATAGTAACTGTGCTTATTCATTTTTTGAATATTTAGCTTGAGTTGTTTAAGTTGATCAAAATTTGCAAGTATAGTCGACGCAGCTGGTCCAAGAGATGTCCATCGCGTCTCGATGTGTTTTTGAAAACGTTTGGGTTTCTTGTTGCAATTTTTATGAAAGTCCCATTTGCAGGAACCTCGAAGTAATAAAATAAGTATTTTGCAAGATCTGAGACATCATATCCGAACTTCTTAACCGAATAGCTACAAGAATCGAAGAAATAAATTAATAGTGTAACAATCAAACTAAATGTTCTCTAATATTACCGGAAAGCATTGTGTAAGGTATGTATTATGCAAGAATTGTTATAGATTAATCCGTACCCACGTTCTCTGATTAACTCGTTGTTCAACTTTCTTGAAAAAGATTTATTCACATTTGGTCCATCATGCCCAACCATAACTAAGAAGTCTGTACTCATATTATTGTTACGTAGAGCATCATTCACGTGCAACAGTAATACTTCCGCTGTAGCTTTACCTATGAATTTGCTTTCGAAATGGAAATTAATAAGCCTTTCGAGCTTCGGTGAATGGTACTTTATCAATATTCCAAGCTCCTTTAACTTATTGTTGGCTTCACATTCATCGAACAGAGGCGAAAAGTATTGCCCTTAAACATCATTTAAGAAAAGGTCTTTGAAATATGGTCCTATAGCTTCATTAACAAAATGAGTAATCTTCTGCCGATTCAGATCGAACCCTTTAAGGTCGTTTGGTGCGATGAGTCGCAAGACCCTATCGTCCTTTCCGGCGAAATTGAAGGACTCATTTTTCAAAACAGCGTGTATCGTCCAAATCAATTCCTTCTCCAATATTGGCTCGTTAGTAGCATAGAGCCGAATTGTATTTGCCTGAATGAAATAATACATAAAAATTATAATTATTTCCAAAATTTCCTATTCAAAATATTTCTATAATTTTCTTGAGACGAGAATCATACTAGAATTTTCGTTCAATTAACATGTATATACCTCATTAGTAGGTTTAGTGGCAGGTTCATTTTTTTTAATAGAAGCTTCTCTTGTTGCTTTCAACCGTAACTGCTGAGGCATCGAGTTTATATTGGCTAATCCTTTATGTTTAGCACTTCGAGCATGATCTTTCAAAGCAGAGTTTCCTCGATTATCGAACGTGATTTTCTTACGGTTGCAAATACGACAGTACAGGGAACGGGTCATATCGCCGAAAGCCATTTCGCCGAAAGTCGTTTCGCCGAATGCCATTTCGCCGAAAGTCATTCCGCCGAATAGGTCATTTCGCCGAAAGTCGTTTCGCCGAAAGGGTCATTTCGCCGAAAGGTTAATTTTGCCGAAAGGGTAATTTCGCCGTAAGGGTCATATCTCCTGCATGTTATGTCTCCTGTATAGGTGATGTGGCGCAGCCACATAACCGAAGCCAAGATGGCTCGGCGGCACAAAGCCGCCGAGCCGACGCCAGCTGAGTCGGCCGCCAACCCGCCGTCGGAAGCGGCGGCCTCTTGCATACAAACCTGTAACCGCCTCGTTTGCCCGGTCTACTCAAAGCTAGGTTTCTTTGATTTAGTTAGGTCCGAACGAGCGGTAGCGAGATCGGACAGCACATGAACCAAAACGATGTGGCGTAGCCGCATTAGATATTTTTTCATTTTCACTTAATAAACGGAAAATACCACCTTCATTTGCCTGGTAGATACACCTATGCAATTGCTTTGGTGCTTACTAGCCAATAGTCAACAAGTTTTCTTGGGAACTACTTTCTGAGGTTCATGAATCAATCTTTATTCAAGAGTACAACAATCAATCATTATTCAAGAAGTACAATGGTAGGTCAACAAAACGGGCGTTAACGCTATCATCTTTCGTTTGTCTTTAATTTAAATTAATTCTAATTACGATTTCAAGACGATTTCAGGATTCGGCGAAATGACCCTTTCGGCGAAATGGCATTCGGCGAAGTGACCCATTCGGCGAAATGACATTCGGCGAAATAACCCTTTCGGCGAAATGACTTTCGGCGAAACGGCTTTCGGCGAAATGGCTTTCGGCGAAATGGCTTTCGGCGAAATGACCCTGATCCGACAGTACACTTTAAAAAGTGTACTTTGGTTTTCTTCGTCGTGTATGATGTAATCGGTGAAAAGTTGTCCGTTGGGATCCACAAACGTCATCCAGTTCCGATCAAATTTAGTTTTCCCTGAGAATGTAGATTAGTAAACATTGTTAATCATATGTACATATTATCAAACAAATTATATTTACCCATTATATGATATAGATTGGAGAAAAAATACTTAAGTTGCGCTTAAGTTACTTATTCGAATGATAAGAAGAAAATAGCAGCTAAACTAATGAAAAAATTTTCACGCACATGCTTCGCAGGGGTGCCAGGTCATTGCGTTCAAAAATCTGTGATAGACAAAATCTTATTAAATTTCAAGCTCAAGACGAGCTGGTGATCAAAAACAAAAGTTTTGTAAAATTGCGAAATATTTGAAAATCTGTGGAAATATGTGTAATATAGCAGGAACCTGTGTTCTTAGCCTAATCTGTGCAGGACATTTGAAATCTACGAAACACAGATTTATCTGTAGACCTGGCATCTCTGGTTTTAAATCGCTTCAGAGCTGTCAACTGTTTTTTTTTTCAAAAATCTGTATTTGACGGAATAATCTTTCTGTACAACATCTATCTCGAAAAATCGGTATTTAGCATGAAAATTGAATTATCGGTATTTTAAGAGAGCATATCTGTATTCCTGTATCGAGTACAAAAATCGGTATAGTTGGCAGCGCTGCATCGTTTACTTATTCAGCAGTTTTTCAAAGCAGGGCTAATCTAACATTGATAGCGAATGAAAAAAAACATCGATAAATATTTCAATTTATATTTAGAAATTATCATATATTTTCAAGATCAATTTTTGATAAGTTGATAGATTGTTGGTTTATCGTTAAAACCGAACGAAAAATTAATCTGTGTTGCGGACTATTATGTTTAAAGTGGGTAATTTTTCCATCATTTTAAACCCAGTTTATATGCATACTTTTCAATGTTTTTTTCTTTGCTGTTTCTGTAAAACCTTGTCATAAACGTAATTCCGTTGGAATTTTTCATGCCTTAGAATCACATTTCATGGACTTTACATAAGCTACATCCATGACAAGATTTAACTGTTGTTGGCTCTAACCTACACGTCTAGTCTTCTTTCGAGTTCCGTGGTTTCCGTGGTATATATATATATATATATATATATATATATATATATATATATATATATATATATATATATATATATATATATATATATATATATATATATATATATATATATATATATATATATATATATATATATATATATATATATATATATATATATATATATATATATATAAATTAATAACCCACTTGGGGATTTCGGATTTTTAAAAATAATAACTAAACTACACACTGTGGAGGTAAGAACTAGACTGACTTGATTTATTCTATATCGACTGCACGATGGCCCTGGCTTTCCCTAAAGCTGCTGATCCTGCATTCGACGATGGTCTGCTGGTCACGTTGTCCGCCCTGATGGTCGGTGTTTCCAAGTATCCATGCGTCGAAAGTGCTGATCCAGAACTAGGCTGGCTCGATGTCGTGGCGTATCGTATAGCAGGTGCCGGTGTGGCAGACTCGATAGATGACCCCTTGGTCACAATTGCTGGCGTCGCGGATTTGGCGTTAACTACTCTCTCCTCAAGATGAGCACGTCCCGTGCGTTTTCTGAAGAATGTTGCTATCCGGTTACGTTGGCTGTATGTAGATAGGGTTATCAGAATTATGATGAGGAATACTCCAATGGACGAGAAGTGGTGGATTTCAAGCGAATTTATACGTTGTCTATTTTCGATGTGCATTTTATGTAGATCTGAAACATTGTAATACTTTTCAAGATGGGTTTCCTCGATTTGACGTGTTTCGAGTGGTGAAATAATCGGGTGATTAAATTTTAGTTCTAGGCTTTCGAACAGTCGATTCTGAATAATCACTGAACAATTGTGAAAGATAATGAGGAAATTTCCTTTTAGTTCCTTTTGGTTTATTCCGCAGGTACTGCTCATTATTACGTTTTCCAGTGTAGATTTGACTATTATTGTTCCGAATGTTAGGAGTTTATATTCTGTAGTGGGCGGAGATTCTATAATTTGCCATTTGCCATTTTGTCCTTTGATTAATGGAACAATGCACAAATCGTTAGTAATATTCAGTAATTGATTCCGTCGATAAATATAAGTTTTGGTTCTTTGTTCGGTATCTGCTAGAACAGCTATTGTTTCGTTGGAATGCACGAGAATAATTCGATGATTGATTTTGATGGTTTTGTTTCGTACTGGTAGTTCTTCGATGATGATCCGTTCGTATATAGTGGGTGATAATTGGGGTATATCGATGCTGATGATGAGATGATAGTCGTGGTAGAGTACGGTTACTGAGAGGTAATTGTAAGCATCTTCTAGATTATCTAATTTAATTTGCTTAAGCTGATGAGCTATTGTGGTCAGTTCATTAATAGTTAAAATTTGTCTGTTAACAATGTTTAATTTGGCAAGCGCTATTACATTTTCGATTGTTCTTAGAGTTTGTAACACTGTGTCTAACTGAAAAAGTATTGAAATCTTAGAATTTTCTGTAATCAAATATCATTTTTGTGTGTTCAATTTTTGAATAACATTCTCGCAGGTCTTTATTCTATTTGACAATGTTTGCATACGATTTTGGAATTCTTGGTTTATGGCAATTTGTTTATTATTTTGGTCAATGAGTTTGTTATCAGATATTTTGATGGCGTCTATATTGGAATTGATTTGCCGTAAGTCTTCTGCGTCAAGATTGCCTGTTATAAATTTTATAGCGCTTCCTAATGTTTCTATTGATCGTTTATTCCTGGATGTTCCTGGGAGAAGGGCTTTATAAGTGTTGAATATTTCTTTGAATTTCGAGTCGATTAAATTAGAGAAATCTCCTGTCGAACTATTAATTTTTGAGACTAGGCTTTCTAATATCCCTATTGTAGCTCCGAATTTATCTAAATCAACTGTGTGAAGTAATCTATTATATCCTTCAAAAATCATGCCTTCTCCCGTACTGAGAGTCAATGCGCCTGGGTTATTTGTGATATCGTGAATTTGGATGAATTTTGGGTAGGAAAAAGGAATCAAGGTCATTATGATGATCAGCCAGTCCATCTGAAAAATATGAAAGTTAGTTTCAAAGTCTTTTAATATTTTCTTTATGAATTTCCCGACCAGTGCTATCGCGAGCTGTTCTTCCTTTGTCTTCAATAGCTCTGGTTTGGAAATATCGCTGAATGGTTTTTCTCTTAATTCCTTGTACTTTTTTGTAAACTGTTTTATTCTCATCCATATGTGGTTTTACCTCTCGATTTTTGTTATGATAGAGTAAATTTTTGCTTCTTGTTTTTTCATTAGCTAAGATAACTTCATCATAAAATTTGTTGCGTTCTTCAAGCATGGTGTCGATATTCAGAGGTCTTTCCTGCCCGTCCTTTAACCCATAAAATATTTCTCTTGGTTTAAGACCTGTAGCAGTATGGATGGTATTATTGTATAAAGTACTAGCAATCAAGAAAATTTCCTTATTATTCAGATCAGCATATTGATGTTTTATGCATCGAAAGATTTCTGCTATCGTGGAGTGAAACCTTTCGACCATTCCGTTGCTTTCGCTGTGATTGGCCGGGATGAAGTGAATTTGGATGTTTAAATTTTGGATCAAACCTCTTATCTCTGCTGATCTCAAGGCTGGTTCGTTGTCGCTAACAATTAGCCCGGGTGTTCCGTACGTTGAGAAATATTTCAATAAACCTTTTCTAATATCTGTTATGGTTCTGGATTTAATGGGAATTAAGACACCAAATCTGGAAAATTTATCAATAACTGATAGGAAAATATAGGGTTGAGTTATAAAAATATCAATATGAATAATTTCCAAAGGCTTTTTTGTGTTAGGTGTTGAACCATGACGGATATTATAAGGATGCCTATCATATTTATTTTTGTTACACACTTCACATAGTTTTACATATCGTTGAATTTTGAATCTCATTTTAGGGAAAAAGAATCTGTTAGAAATTTGTTTTGTCGTGAATACGACTTACTTTACTATGGGGCGCCTTTTCAAAATTAGCCATATGGAAGAATGGGCAGAACTTAATCGCGAATATCTCGACTTGTATTAATGGTAGCAACATAATTCTTTCACCATTTCATCAAAAATATGATCAGGAATTCAGGATAATATTTTGAACAGTGTGCGATAACCACAAACAACTCAAAAATTAAGTTTTCTTAAAATTTGAAAACAACGCGGAAAACTTTTTACTTTCGCTTGGGTTTTTCGCGCAAGGACGACGATTTTGAGATAGTCAGGCACATATCTTCAACTGAATGCGTATAAAAGGGGAACCGTGGTCGAAAATCGATCATTTCTTTTCGTGCGTTCGATGGAAGCAGACGTCGTGGGAGTGGAGTCATCAACCAGCAGCGACAGAGAATGCACCTTCTGCGTGGTTAATAAAAACCTCAAACGCTCAGGTCGCATCTCTCATTCGCTTGCTGGCCATCGAGGCGCGTGGACCAGCCAGCAGCAGCAGCGGGAGTTAACCAGCAGCGAGAGAGAATGCACCTTCTGCGTGGTTAATAAAAACCTCAAACGCTCAGGTCGCATCTCTCATTCGCTTGCTGGCCATCGAAGCGCGAGGACCAGCCAGCAGCAGCAGCGGGAGAGAATGCACCTTCTGCGTGGTTAATAAAAACCTCAAACGCTCAGGTCGCATCTCTCATTCGCTTGCTGGCCGTCGAGGCGCGAGGACCAGCCATCAGCAGCAGCGGGAGTTAACCAGCAGCGAGAGAGAATGCACCTTCTGCGTGGTTAATAAAAACCTCAAACGCTCAGGTCGCATCTCTCATTCGCTTGCTGGCCATCGAAGCGCGAGGACCAGCCAAAGGTGAATATCGCAGTGAGTTCCTCAATTTGGTCCTTGTGAATGCTAGAAACGAGTCCCTTCAGCATATTGATAGTTTCTTTCAATAAAATATGCAAAACCGAAATGAAATAATCGACATTAAAATTCTGTATGCGGCTATTTTTATAGCCGTTAGGACCGCCCATTAGTGAAAAAGCTACAAACGAAATCAGGTAGAAACAAGCCTCTCAACAAAACTTGAATCAGTTTGGATTGTATCGCCACTGCGAGCAGATGTGTTTTGTGTCGTCTGCACGCTTTCGACAAGAGCGATTACGTCACAGCTGCCAGTCATTAGCATTGGGAAAAAAAACAACGGTGGAGAGCATTGCACAATATCAGCCGTTCTAATGGCTCTAAAAGTTTTCTAAAGAACTATTAGGATTTGTTGTTTGCAAATCGTAGGGAAATATCCTCAGTTTACTGCAAATCAAGAATATTTTGCTTAGATTTGTGCACTTTTCGCTGTGTGAAATTCACAGTAATCGAGATCAAGTGAAGCCTTCTTTGTTTTTGCGAAAAATGTTCCAGAGTTTAATGCGGAGAGAATTACGCAATTTGACTTTTCTGAATGCTAGAAACGAGTCCCTTCAGCATATTGATAGTTTCTTTCAATAAATTATGCAAATCCGAAATGAAATAATCAACATTAAAATTCTGAATGCGGCTATTTTTATAGCCGTTAGGACCGCCCATTAGTGAAAAAGCTACAAACGAAAAAACATAATAGGAAATCTCTTAACAAAAATTGAATCAGTTTGGATTCTATCGCCCTTATGAGCAGATGTGTTTTGTGTCGTCTGCATAGCTAGTTTCGCTTTCGACAAGAGCGAATTCGTCACAGCTGCCAGTCATTAGCATTGGGAAAAAAACAACGGTGGAGAGCATTGCACAATATCAGCCGTTCTAATGGCTCTAAAAGTTTTCTAAAGAACTATTAGGATTTGTTGTTTGCAAATCGTAGGGAAATATCCTCAGTTTACTACAAATCAAGAACAGTTTGCTTAGATTTGTGCACTTTTCGCTGTGTGAAATTCACAGTAATCGAGATCAAGTGAAGCCTTCTTTGTTTTTGCGAAAAATGTGAAAAAGGGGAATGCGTGCATAATTCATACAATTGATATTCGGAAGTGTTAAGGAACATGTCAGTTGTTTTCGTATTCACGACATCCAGTTATGTCTCTGACATTACCCACCCGCCTTTTTTTTGTTCTCCCAAACACCTCTATGAGCTGATTCATGAGTTTGTTCTATTAGAAGACTTTGTTCTTCTGCTGTAGTTACGTCGATTAAGAGTTTCTGTGTCATGAATACTTTGAAAGTCTTGCATCTACTAAAATAGTTTTTATAAACTATTTGTATACTATTCATTAAAGACTCTGGGCAAAGAATACAATTCGTTCGTCTCAGGTCCATATATTCTTTGAATATTCTTATTAATAGAGGTATCCCAAATACCAACCTTGTGATTGTTCTTCGAAAGATATTCGGAAAAATTTGTTGATAATCATCTGGTTCATCTGGTCCTATCTTGAGAACAATTTGATTGCTGAAGGTGTTCAAGGGTAATTCGGTACATTTTATGAACTCTGAAGCGTCTGTGTCAGCAGAGTGTATGCTCATGTCCTCGGATGAGACGCTCTCGTTCACATTAAGTTCGTTTTGAATTCGGGATAGACTATCTGCAACGATATTTTGTTTCCCTGGCCTATATTTGATCTCGTATTCGAACTCACTCAGCGAAAGACGCCAGTGAACTAGTCTGTTGTTAGTATCTTTTAGGTTTAAACCATATGTTAGTGGTTTATGATCGGTGTACAGGATAAATTTTCGTCCATAAAGGTATGGTCGAAAATATTTACAGGCCCATACAACCGCGAGGAGTTCTTTTTCTATAGTGGAGTATTTCTCCTCTGACTTATTCAGGGTCCTGGAGGCAAACGCTATTGGTTTATCACTACCAATGACACCTTGGGACAGAACTGCTCCAATAGCAAAATTGGAAGCGTCTGTAGTCAGCACGAATGGTTTTGAAAAGTCTGGATATTGTAGGATATCGCTTCCAGAAAGAATATTCTTGCATTTTTCGAAGGCTGTTGTAAATTCTTTTGAATGTGTAATCGATTCACCTTTTCTTAAAGCGTTAGTGAGAGGCTTTGCTATCTTAGCAAAGTCTCGAATAAACTTCCGATAGTAGCCAAGAATCCCGAGGAAACCTCGTAGTTCTTTTTCATTTTGAGGAATCGGCCATTTTTGAATAATTTCTATTTTGTCCGGATTTGGTTTAACTCCATCCGTCGTCACAATGTGACCCAAAAAGGCAACTTCCCTCTGAAGGAATTCGCTCTTGTCTAGTTGAATTTTTAAGTTATGTTTCTGAAGCGTAGCGAAAATCTTTGACAGGTTGTCGAGATGCTCTGTCAAACTAGTGGAAAAAACAATGATGTCATCCATATACACAAGGCAGATGACACCGATATGCTCCCTCAATACATTGTCCATCACACGCTGGAATGTAGAAGGTGCATTTTTCAACCCGAAGGGCATTCTTAGAAATTCGTAGTGTCCATTTTCGACACTAAATGCAGTTTTTGGAATGTCAGATTTTTCGACCTCGACTTGGTGGAAGCCAGAAGCGAGATCTAAAGTTGTAAAATACATACAGCGTCCTAAT
Organism: Malaya genurostris; assembly: GCF_030247185.1. NCBI lineage: Eukaryota > Metazoa > Arthropoda > Insecta > Diptera > Culicidae > Malaya > Malaya genurostris. The sequence continues at coordinate 136,862,548 of NC_080572.1, read as the reverse complement.
TTATCGAGGATGTCTGTAATATTTGGAATTGGATAGCGGTCATCGACTGTTTTCTCGTTAAGTTTCCTGTAATCTATAACGAGACGCCATTTTTTATGACCGGAACCATCTAATTTTTTTGGCACGATCCACACAGGGGACGTCCATGGACTATTAGAATGCTGGATGATACCTTGTTCGAGCATTTTAGAAATCTGACGCTGTACCTCTTCTTTATGACAAAAAGGGTAGCGGTACGATTTTGCATGAACCGGTAAATCATCTTTTGTTTTTATACGGTGTTTTATGGCATTTGTAAAAGTAAGCTCATCACCTTCGATATAAAACACATCATCATACTTGTGAATCACTTTCAAAAGTTTATTTCGCTCTTCGTCGTTTAAGTGTGAAATTCGCAGTTGCTCGAAAAGAGATTTTTTTATGCCAGGTTTGTTGAAGACAGGTGTTCTAGTTTCAAAGTTATTGATTTCAGGTTTCAACAATTCGTGATCTAAATTAATCTTGAGTGGTTCGTTTGAATAGTTCGTTATAATAACACGAGTTTGATGATCAGAGATATTGTACAAGCCAGAATGAATAACAACATTTTCCTGAACAAGGAGATCGCTCTCTAGGAAAAAGTCTCCGTCTTTAGTTTTGGTGGGGATACCAACGGTTTTTGTTTCTTGAGAATTCAGACTAATATTCTGAACATCGGGATATTTCCGAAACATTTTTATTGTTCCGTTTGGGAGTTGTAATTCATTTGTTTCAGTCAAAATGTTTGCTTTGGAATTTTTTAGTGTTTCATAGCCAATAAGGCCATCAAAGAAGGGGTGGAACTGAAAAACGAAGAACGTTGATTCTTCAACTCCTTGAATTTGTGGGAAAGGGTTTAATTTTACAAAACGGTCTATTTCGTGAGAGCCATGTACATTTCGCACGCGCATTGGATTTGTCAATTTGCATTTTGAATAATTAACGTGTTTCGGATCAATGTAATTTTTGTTTGCGCCTGTGTCTATGAGGAAGCGTAAAGGCCCTTTGTTCGTTTCTCTTACTATGTAAGGGATAAAGTTGTTTATGTTTGCGGTGGTAAACATTCGACCGTCTGAAAATTTAGATCGTCTGTTTCAACTACGGCTACCGGCTCGGCTGTAGCGTCATCACAAATTTGATCTGATTGTTTTAAATGTTGTTGTTGTGGTTCTTGACCTTCATCGGCATTACCACTGTCGTTTGGTGGGTAATGATAGTCAGTATAAAATTCGTATGGATAAATTCCATCGTAGGGAAATTCTTCTCCGATGTGATAATTTGGTCTGTTCATATAGTTGATCTTTTGTGATCTCATCGACTGGTCAACGTCCATGGGTGTAGGCTTAGGCTGAGGATTGATTTTCGGGGCGAAAGCATTATTTGCGAACGGGTGGTAGGGAGATGGCATTGTGTTCTGAGATCTCATCATATGGAACGGGTTGGGTGTCGGTTTATATGGGAATGGCTTAACTTGAAATTGTTGCATTCTTGGAGGATATTGCAGGAAAGAGCCAAAATTTTGTCTCGGTGGGAACTGTGTGAAATGGTTTCGATGTTGAATTGGTTGAAATTGCCGGGGAGCCTGCAAATTTGGCATTGGAGGAGGATGCATGTATCGTTGAGGCTTGAAAGGGATTGGTGGTGGAGGTGCTTTCGTTTTGGCGTAATGGTAATTGTTCTCTTCCAGGCATAACCTTAATGCTTCTTTAAGGCTACCTGGTGTTTGTGCACGGATTATTGGCCCAAGCGGGTCCTTTAGTCCGGCGAGAAAAACTTTGAGACCCATTTGTTGGTAAAATGAGTTCTTGGCGTATTTCACTTGGCCATTTGCTTCGTTAAGGTTGAGCAAATTTACCAAAAGTGATACAATATGCGAGATTTTTCCATACAAATCTTCCACTGTACCAGTTTGAGTGATTCCGAATAGGTCCTTGGTAAGAGAAACCTCATCCCTTCGGTCACTGTAGTGTGTTATCAGGTTTGATTTGATCTCATTCCAGTCTAAATTTGTTCCATAAAGTTCTAAAACGTTGTCGGCGTCACCGACAATCTTAGATCGTATTGCTTGAGTCCAAATTGTGTGCATAGTTGTTCCTTGCACTGAATCGATAAGTGGCATTAAATTATCGATCGATCGAAGAAATGAATGCAGTTTAACGGGATCTCCATTAAATGATGGCAAGTCCCTTATAATCTGCGGCGTCTGAAGTGATTTCAGAACCTTTTCAGCAGGTGATAATTGTTCTATGTTTGCTGCGGCTGCCGCTTGCGCAGCTTGTGCTTGCCGGGCTCTATGTGCGGCTTCGGCGGCCCCTTCTGCTTCCATTTGAAGCTGCTGAATTATTTCGTCTTTTTCTACGAGTTCTTGTCGCAAAGTTGCGATTTGTTGTTGGAAATGATTGGATGGATCCATTTTTTATTTAGCTTAATACTTTATTTTAATAACTTTTTCACTTGCACTTTCACTTTCACTTGTTAGTTTTGTCGTTTGATAAGTATGGTTAGTTATAGTTACGATAAAATAGTTAAGATTAAAACAACTCACCTAAATTAAATTTCTGAATTTGTTCGAGGTCAGACTGTAGTCTAACGGTCTTCCTTCTGTCTGCTCACCACAAATCACTACGATATGCCTTCGTGGATGCTTTAATCGCGGATGAAGAGACGGGAATGGTTCGACAGATTTTTCACTGGCTTTCAACACAAGTTTACGATGTACGCTCGTAAATGCACAATTGCGGTTAAAGGCACAAGTGAAGAATCCGTTTCCGACTGCGCCAATTAATAACCCACTTGGGGATTTCGGATTTTTTAAAATAATAACTAAACTGCACACTGTGGAGGTAAGAACTAGACTGACTTGATTTATTCTATATCGACTGCACGATGGCCCTGGCTTTCCCTAAAGCTGCTGATCCTGCATTTGACGATGGTCTGCTGGTCACGTTGTCCGCCCTGATGGTCGGTGTTTCCAAGTATCCATGCGTCGAAAGTGCTGATCCAGAACTAGGCTGGCTCGATGTCGTGGCGTATCGTATAGCAGGTGCCGGTGTGGCAGACTCGATAGATGACCCCTTGGTCACAATTGCTGGCGTCGCGGATTTGGCGTTAACTTATATATATATATATATATATATATATATATATATATATATATATATATATATATATATATATATATATATATATATATATATATATATATATATATATATATATATATATATATATATATATATATATATATATATATATATATATATATATATATATATATATATATATATATATATATATATATATTTTGTTTTTTTTTTGTTTGATAACTCATGAATCTTATTATGAATACATACAGTTCATAAACGACGAACATTTTATTTATTTACCAACTGTGTTCTTGGTTAAGCTGGATTCAGATTTCCACCACTACCGGCATAACTGTTCGTAGAAGCTTCACGAGCCAAGCGTCTTCAATCAGTGCCCAGTGCCATCACCACTGGAATCACTAGCACTGTCTGCATTTTCTGCGTTAGCAGCAGTATCTGTATCCAACAAAAGACAATTATTCAGCTGCATACTTTTGAGAAATTTCCAACATTTGTCATATTTTTCTAAGTTTACCTTCGTTACGTACGGAAGTGACAGTGCATATTCATAACCGATGCCAGTGTTATTTTACTGGACCGCAAGTGATCGACAAATATTAAACAAGCCGTTGTAGCATCGCACACTGACGCACACTTCCCAATTCATTAGCTTTTCATCCGTAACATCGACACTCTTATACTCTCCCTGCATTAGACAGTTGTCGTAAGCAGTGGCTCGATTTTCCAAACACTCCTGGTGGGTAAAACGTTCCGTAAAGTAGTCCAGCTGTTGAGTTCGACGACAATCCGCCTCGTTTTCACAGTAATTTACCATTCGGAAAATGTTCAGATGAGCCTGTGTAGCTTTAACCGATATGGAATTATCTAAAAGGCAAACGATCATATTTGATTTGTTTTTCAATTATAGAACCGATTAGTTCACTTACAATCCATCGTTTTTTCTTAAAAGAAGCATATCCGAGTAGTTATAAAACAGTATCCAGGTCGCAATATTACTATTTCGTCCTGCTCTCCCGACTTCGCTTGTGAATTTTTAGCCGTCTGCTAACAGACGAATCAAAAGAAAAATATTAATAAACATTAGTTATGGTGAACTAGTCTTTACTATTCAGCGTTGCTAGTTCTATAGAAAATTCGTTAAAGTACATTGTCACTCTGACAGTGTATCATGACAGTGTACCTCAGAAAGTAAAATGTGTTCTTGAAAATTTTTTGAAGCATTCCGTATTACAATTTGCATTTGGTACAACCACAGACTAACAGACATGACAGTATGAGTAAATTCTAATAAAAATTATTTTTCGTGATGCACTAGTTCCACCTATATTGTACTGCGCGAACTATTTACTATCTGTACACCCCTTGTGTTATGTAAAAGTTTTTTTACTAGTTGGTTTCCCCTCGTTTGTCAACACCGATCAGCTGCTTGCAGGGATGCCTGATTTCATCAAAATATTTGAAAATGAATCGTCACAATGATTTATTGGATTACGTTGATAATATATTTAACTTTTTCTTGATGTTGGAGGGTAACCATTTATTCGACTCAAATTTGTTCATCTAGACTATTTTTTATTGTGTTGGTAGTTTTCACCCGAAATTAAGTGGCGGCAGACCAGAAGCAAGTAAATATTGTAACAAAACGGGTTCGATTTTTTGTTGAGTTGGAGGATGAGAAGTAGGCGCAATTATGTATATAGTTTAGGCAATATCAAAGATAAACTCAAGATAGAGTAGTCTGCGATTTCTTAGGTATCATTTGAATAGGACCCCACGATGAGCTCGGTTCACTGTCAATTTGAGTATTTTGATGCAAAACAACAAGTGTCTGATCACTAGATGCGTCGTAACTATGACAATGATTGTTTATGTTTGGAAAAATATCAAGTTACAGTATGAACGATATTAAGAAATTTCGCTTTATATCAGTGATTCTTAGAATAAGAAAGTGAAAACTACTTAGAACCATTGTCTAGAATTTATTTAGTTTGTTATAGCCTCATCCCATGAAGCATCAGTTGTGGCAAGAAATCATTATATGCTGAATGTAAACATATGTGTGCTTCCTTTCTAACTTGTATTGTTTCCATGGCATTTTGTCGGAACTAGTCGACGCTTGTTAACGGAGGGTCAATAAAATTACATTATTACTGAACCAACTGGTTCACGATTACTGACCCAACATTTTTCAATGAAACGTATGGAACATTGTAATCTTCAGTTTATCTTTGGCAATATGTATTAAATCTGTATCCTGCATGAAATTCGCATGGACGTATACAAATCAATACATTACAGGTAATTCTGTATGAATGGCAACTCTGTTGGTAAATGAAAAAAATAAAGACAGTCTAGATGACAGACATGATGTTTTTGATAGGGTAACGTGGCGCCATCATGACACATGTGAGTACTGTCCCAAATAAAGGAATATTCGAAATGACCGTTAAAATGATTGAAGAATCAAATTTGAGTGTCCTGTCTGTTAGTCTGTGGTACAACCTTCATAGGTTTGTTGGCGCAATATCGTGTGTATTCCGCTTTTGTCTGCTTTAGGAAACATTCCACTGCTTTGTAGTGGTTCAAAGCCGGAACAGTTATTTTGAAGCCTGCAGTAGAGATGGTTGGGTCTCGGGTATTTTACCCAAAACCCGACCCATACCCGTACCCGTATTTTTGGTCGGGTACGGGTAAAAATTTTTATTTTCGATCGGGTACGGGTCGGGAACGGGTAAAAAAATGTACTGCTTATTCGGGTACGGGTCGGTTCGGGTAAAAAAATTTACTGCTCACTCGGGTACGGGTAATTTTTTTTTTTCTGATCGATTACCCAACCATTTATACTTCACATAAATGTTTACACGTTGACGAGAATTTTTTATTGCAAAACAGTTTTTCCGGAAAATAAACAATTTGATTCAAGGGGTTTTGACATTCGCGCCTAGGACCAGACCTGACAACTTACATCTCTTTCCAGAAAAAAAATTTTTTTTTCTTCATTTAAAAAAAACGATCAATCATAGTTACGTGAAAAGTTATGTGAATATTTTCCACCCTACTTTTTATGACATATTTAATAAGACACACTGCCTTAGCTCTAAGATGTTGCGGTCAGACCCTACTTTTCGAGTAGGTTTTAATGGACTGGACTTTTAAAGCTGTTTAATGCACAATCCAGTAATAATTATTTGATTCAAATATAAAATGTAGTGTTCACACTAAGATTTAATTCCTTTGTTTGATAATATTTTTGACGAGATCTTTCGGTAATCTATAGAAATAATCGATATTTCGGTACATAGGTTTTATTTTACAACAATTATGCAAATTTTCACCGAACGATCAGTTTAACGTAAATTTTCATTACAGAATTCTGTATTAGATATACAATTGATACGGTAAACCTGAATAGTCGCCGAATACGGTAAAAATCATACTGTCCGTTTGGTAAAGTTATCTTCCAATAACCGAACTTCGGTGAAAATTGATTGTCATGAAACTAACTGTCAAATATGTATTGAATTATTCAGGGAGTATCTTTTTATTAACCAAACGAAAAAAATTTTGAAGGGTTCATCGAATGGATTGAGGTACAGGTGTTAAAAGTGTTCAAGACATTAGAGCCACTAACAACTTTTTGTTTACTTATAGGCAGAAAATAATTTTGTATCACTTGTCCACTTGCTGCCAACACAAATCGTTCAAGGGTAATTTTTGTTGAACTCGACGGATTGTGCAGTGTTTTGGAAGGCGCTCATAATTCCGGTCAGTTGGAACATCTGACAATTTTTAAATTTCTCGTGGAAGAAAACCATTTTCTCCATTCGTTTTTGTGAATATGTGTTGTTTTGTGAATTCCGAAAATTTTTTAACCAAAGGAAAACAAACAAACAAAAATTACCGAACAATCTGTTAGATCCAATTGGTTTACAGTTTACGGTAGTTGTTTGACAGTTCAGCAATTACCGAACGATCGGTAATCAATCCAATTACCGAACGTTCAGCTGTTGAAAATTCGGTAAAAAATTACCGAATACTGCGAAATTTTCTAAGTGTGTAGTACTCATATCATATTCAGATACCAGAAAACTGTTATTTTAAATATTGGTTGGAGATTTTCAAAATGTTCATATAAATCATTAGGATTCTAACCATAAAAACATGAACATTCATTTCAGAAAATCTGCATAGAAGTTCATCTTATTCTTCACTTCTGGGTGGTGTCACCTCACTTGAAATGACACCGATTGATGGCACAGCAAGTTGGGCTATATTGTCAGTTAATTTTCGTTTCTTTTCACGGAAAATCTCGATGCGTGACAACGTGGAGTCGCAAAAGTACGGGTGAAAATCTTTTCTCGCGAAATACTCAAATTTTCACCGTGTTTACCGTGTTGAGGGCGGAAGTGGCACAGAAGTTCAATGGCTGTAAAAACCACCAGCTACCGTTAACATCGTGGGTGTGGGTTTGTGAGGCTTACAAAAAATGTAAACCAAAAAAAATTTCTCGCAAATGTTCAATCTACTTACACTTGAAGGACTCACAGTTCACCATTTTCAAAATTGAATTTTTTACACCGGGAATACACGTACATTATTTGATGCTTGGTCAATTCACGATAAACGAACCGATGATACTCCATTGTTGTGGATGTTCGAACAGCATTCATGTTCGTCACGTATAATATTCAATTTGACATTTGGAACCGTTTTGCGTGATTTTTCAAGTGATTCGAATGTGAATTTTAATTTGTGTATCAAGATAATGAGCACGCTTACTTGTGGTTCTAAAGAATTGGATCAAAAGTCGCACTGTTTTGTAAAAACCTACCTACCCAAAATTGAATTCAACGGGTATTACGACATTTTGGGTAAATATGTTTCTCGAAAAATTTGAGTAGATATTACACCCTTTTGTTGACATTTGTAAATGAGTATAAAGTACCAAAGACATTGGAAATCTATTCAATAATAACTAAACAAAACTATCACACTGAAGAAGAATATAAATTGTATTCGAAATGCGCATATGTGATGTGACGTTTATTATACAAGATTTATAGTGTCGTGAGATACATAGTGAATTTGTATAGTGACGTGATATACTTATAACAGAATTAAATGGTAATATTTAAAAAAATTATCCTTGTAAAATCATTCTGTTCAAACACTCAAACGAAAAGTTAATGAATCTATTCATGTTTCACAGTGTATTTATATGTTTAAATGTAAACAAGCATTTTAATGTATTTTATTTACTAACTAGAGCCTGATACGACTCGCTATCTAAAACACTTTATTTTTTCCATTATGAATTTTGGGTCGGGTACGGGTACAGGAAATTTTTAATCGGGTACGGGTAAAATTTTTTATCGGGTATGGGTCTGGTACGGGTAATTTTTTTTTATTATTGATCGGGTACGGGTAATTTTTTTAATTTGTAATCGGTAAATTTTTTTGCTGATCACTCGGGTACGGGTCGGGTTCGGGTATAAGAATTTCTATACCCGACCATCTCTAGCCTGCAGTACATAAACGGATTGTTGCCTGTAGTCCTTTGCTGATCAGCGTGTTGAAATCCGAGCGTACACGGAAAATAAAAACTACCTATTATTTGACTTCTTTTTACTTAATTTTGAGTACTTCCTTTCATTCGCTCCTTCAATTGTTGTCAAAATACAAAGAGCAAAACCACCCAACAGCGAGAGTTTCGTTCAATAAGCTAAAATTAAGTAAACCGTATTAACTTGAAATTGAGTCAATATGACTCAACTATAGAGTAAATATAACTCATCTTTGAGTATTTTTTTGCACGTGTCTTACGAAGAATAACCTAGAGCCACTTTACCTAAAATTAGGTTATTGAACGAAACCCCAAAATTGGGTGGAATGTACTTAATATTAGGTTGATTTGCGGTTCCGTGTAGAGTCGGTGGGAAGCAGCCCGCTGGCAACAATAAGGCGCTGCAGCCCACATTATCGAAATGACGGAATGAGCAATGAAATCTTACTCGACTGCATGATTTTTTAGTGCTCGATCGGTTCAGTGCTAGAATTTTCGCCTGAGTTGACTGCTCGATCAACCTGGTTGACAGTGACATTTTAAATGTCATTGAATATTTGCTCATTTTATGAATGTGTTAGTGTGAAATTTATGCGACTTAAGCCATTTCACTACACTCCAGCTAGAGGAATGGCTGATGCTGACTAAGGTAGGCCGTTTTGTTAATTTCCAGCGAATTTCAACAGTTTATGTTGGGATTCTAAGAAGAACTGGTTATTTACTAGTTCTGTATATCCGAAAAACATGAAGATTTAAACTTGTATATTCAGTTATATAATGTTTTCGTTTAAAAATAAACTGAAAATCAGCCCGAAAACGTGCAAAATCAGGAAAGAAGAAGAAGAAGACGAATTGACAATTCAGTCCGCATCTTCTCACTCAATTCCGAATGATTTCCGAATCAACAGGTTGTAGGCGAACCGGTTCATTCGGAATCGATTGTTGCACTGGAGTTGGAATTGATTCGGAATCCATTATGATTTCCACATGAAATTCCGAATGAAAATTTCTCGCCGATTCGGAATTGATTCGGAATCCATTCGGATCTGATAATGTGGGAGCTAGTGCTATCGTAACCAGAGATGCCATTTATACAGATTTATCTGTATTATACAGATTTTTACATGCGCATACAGATTTAATACAGAGTACAGATTTCTTAAATTTAATACAGATTTATACAGATTTCACCAAAAGTATTAAGGAAAAAAATAAACTATCTATTAGTATTTGAGCTATCTATTAGTATTTGATTGCAATGACGAGATAAACGTTCAGGAATCAACGTACAAATCACTTTTTTATATATATTTTTTTTGTGCAGATATTTAATGAAGAACACTGAAATCCATTTATATTAAAATTTGTAACTAAATTGAACTTAAAAGTTAGACAAGTCTTGGCATCATGAAGCATTATTGCCAGACTGATAGTTGTATTACCTGACTTGACGTTGTATATTGGGTTTTGGAAAGCCATCTCAACTTATGAAGTGAACATTTTCAAATTAGACAAGTATATGGCACCATAATTCAATTGTTGTTGATAAGAAAAAAACTAAAATTTCGTGGATGAATATAATATAAGATATGAAATTTAATCTACCACTCTATACCCATAATCTATTGGAATAACACCTTTTAACATAATTGTACTGTAGAAATTTCATTTTATTAGCGAATACAAATAAATACAGATATTTTATACGAATCAATACAGATTTTCTATGAAAATATCTGGCATCTCTGATCGTAACCAACATCTCAGTCCTTCGGGGCCATCAAAGCTAGCAAGTCAGTGAGAGCAAAGTAAACAAAATGAAGTAAAATACAACACTTCATTGATTGTGAAAGTCAGTATTACAATTTGGCAGCGCACGTTTCAAAACGATATCACATTTATAACCAAACATAAAAAAATCAACTTTCACAGCTAAATATCACAGATATTTAGCAACAACGAACTTATATACTTCTTCGTTGTTTTCGTCTTTGCGGAAAAGATGATGGTCACGAAAACATGGCGGCCTAGCAGGGACTTGGTGGGAAGCCCGTTTTCCTTCTTCAGTTCCTCTTCGACATCAACTGGTAGATCAGGGTATTGGTTGTTACTGCGAATAAAAGATAAAACAAAATCGAAATTAGTCGTAGCAGGTTATTCGTCTATCCACATCGAGTGTTAGATGATGAATAATCGATTTGAATTTCTTTTCTTTGCATAAATATCTGTTTATTATTTTTTTGTGTATTACATCAACGTTTTATAGTACAAGTGATTTGACCCTTTGGCCTTTCATCTTTGTTGTTCATACGATTCGTTATAAATAATAGGTGTTTTAGTTACTCTTGTTTTACATACTAATGTTTAATCATAATATTTATTTTAGCTATTAATAAAATATCTACCTACTTATTGAAGAATCCAACCAAATTGGTAAAAAAATCGATCATTAATGATTCAGTAACTTTCCGTGGTATGTTTGATTGATATTTATGGAGAAATCGTAACATGAAATACCAAATTTGAAGAAGTGAGGTTGGGTACTGTTTTCATATCTGGGATATTTTTTGTTTTTTGGGTTGGATTTTGAGATTAATTGATAAATTAAGATCAAAAATTTTATGACTAGTCTATTTACTCATGTTTTATCATCTAAATCAAATCTGTTTGTGAACTGAAAATTTCAAATTTCATCCGAGATTGTCAAGAGTATAGGACAATTTGAAATCATATGTTTGATGACAACACGTGAAGAATCGTTTTTCTTACCCATATTTGTAAGGTTTCTCCATTTGAATTCTTTAAAACTTAAGTAAATTGAAAAATTCGTTAAAAATTTTTCTAAACATATGGGATATGTCAAAACATACACCATAACGCTATCTCGTGGTGACCACGCTGATTGGATTGTTCAATAACCATAAACAAATATATTGACTAGACACTGGTGACCTTTTTTTGATGCACATAACGGTCCTCCTTAAAACTGGCAACAATGACGTTAAACTGGCAGCGCTGCTGAGTTCCTATATTTACAATTCACCTGTCAAACTATTTGAACACTATTTCAAATTGCATGTATAACGTCAGCAAACACCTGGCGTTGGCAAAAGTATATGTATTTATGCTGTTCAATGGATGGATGATGGATGATTGTGTTAATCTGCATGAGAGTAGCAAATTTTCCTGCTTCGCAGAGATGTCTATCTCCTCTGTGTGACGAAGAGCAAGCAAAATTTCTCCCCTCGCACTGACAACTTCAACGAGAGCTCTTCTCTTTCACATTTATACACCACTGTTGTGTAAGTGTGCACGCATCACGAAGTGCTAGAGCATTAGCTAATAAATTCTCTGAGGTGGATGCAGATACTTTCACAGAGGTGTACACGCCGGTGAGCACTCTGCTGTATGGTTTTCGTAGATGAAGCGTGGACACGAAAAATCAGCAAAATAAAACAATTTATCGTAAAATTTTAGGTTTTCCTTGCAAATTTTTCATAGCAAGGCCAGATCTACTCTCTATTAATTGAAGTTCACAGAAGTGTTCGCTCACAATCACGCGCCTGTGGTCACTTGGGTGTATTTAAACGAGAGCGCGTGTGAGCGATTCATGCGAAGAGAATGTGTTTCACTCGCGCCAGCTGCTTTAACCACAAGCACACACTCAAATGCTGTCTATTCGACACTGAGAAGAAGTGCGCTATCCTCTTTGTGCGGTGCTTCGTTTTTTTCATCCTCGGTGTGGCAGAAATCTGACTCTAGCGTTTATCACTCTGGTGAAATGCCATCTCTGCTGCTTCGTTTGGTTTAATAAATGGGTTTTTGACCATTGTACAATGTGAGAGCGGCAACAGTAAATGATGTACTATACGGTAAATTTTGATAAACGGAAATTGATCTAAATTCATTTTTCATCATGTGCTACATACTATACTCAATCTTAGCTTTTCCGAAAGCTTAAGATTTCCATACAAAGTGCAAACAATTAATTGAAGTGGAGCCATGTTCACAAAAGTGTTCTGTGAAGAAAGTCGATAATCGAAAATAACTACAATAACTATTGAATACATTTAAATGAAGCTTTGAAATGAGATTGCGAATAACTACGAGAAACAAAAATTGATAAAAATGTATTTCACCCCTTTTGATTATTAATATACTATTCTAAACATTCAATCGAAAATACTGCTTTTGTACAGATATGCTATGTTCAAGGTAGGTCATATTTGATCATTTCGGTATGGTGTGAAATAGACTCAATACACACTTAGAAAATTTCGCAGTATTCGGTAATTTTTTACCGAATTTTCAACAGCTGAACGTTCGGTAATTGAATTGATTACCGATCGTTCGGTAATTGCTGAACTGTCAAACAACTACCGTAAACTGTAAACCAAATGGATCTAACAGATTGTTCGGTAATTTTTGTTTGTTTGATTTCCTTTGGTTAAAATTCTGGATTTTCGGATTTCAAAAAACAACACATATTCACAAAAACGAATGGAGAAAATGGTTTTATTCCACGAGAAATTTAAAAAGTGTCAGATGTTCCGACTGTCCGGAATTATTAGCGCCTTCCAAAACACTGCACAATCCGTCGAGTTCAACAAAAATTACCTTTGAACGATTTGTGTTGGCAGCAAGTGAACAAGTGATACAAAATTATTTTCTGCCTATAAGTAAACAAAAAGCTGTTAGTGGCTCTAATGTCTTAAAAACTTTCATCACCTGTACCTCAATCCATTCGATGAAAGCTTCAACATTTTTTTTTCGTTTGGTTAATAGAAAGACACTCACTGAATATTTTAATAATTGTTTGACAGTTAGTTTCATGACAATTAGTTTTCACAGAAGTTCGGTTATTGGAAGATAACTTTACCAAACAGACAGTACGATTTTTACCGTATTCGGCGACTATTCAGGTTTACCGTATCAATTGTATATCTAATACAGAATTCTGTAATGCAAATTTACGTTAAACTGATCGTTCGGTGAAAATTTGCATAATTGTTGTAAAATAAAACCCATGTACCGAAATATCGGTTATTTCTATAGATTACCGATAAATCTCGTCAAAAATATTACCGAACAAAGGAATTAAATCTTAGTGTGTACATTTTGTTCAATTTTGAAATATTTTATTGGTAATAATATTGAAAATAAGACCATTGGAGACGTATACAAAACGTCTGAGCTAGATCCTACTAGAAGCCGCAACGATGAAGACGATCTGTAATATATATTAATTAACAGAAGAAACTAACATTAATATTAATAAAAACCTACTATTGATGAGATTGAACTCACTGAGCTTCCATTGTTTTAGTCATTTGCAGGGCCGCGGGAAACATCTCCTACACGCTGCCAAAAAATTACCTAATTTTAAGTACTTTTCACTCAATAGAGGGGTTGTGTGCAGGAAGCCAATTTTGGGTAAAATGGGTTTTACTTATTTTTGAGTAAAAGCATCAATAGTACTGATTAGGTATAAACTACGCAAGCGATATAAAAATCAACTTGGGTAATTTGATTTCAGTTTTCGTTCAATGGTTTGAAAAATAAAACGCAAACAATAAAGTCAACTATGATTACTTTATTTATTTAATATTAATCTTTTTACATATTTCAACAATGTAACTATATCATTGAACTACCAAGGCTGTTCTATTCAGCTGCTGGAACTGCGCCGTTGAGCGATCGAACGCATCTCAATATCTTCCATCGGCTGAAATGATATTGCGGTGTAATTATTATTTTAAAAAGAAATTAAACAAAGCTACTCACGCTGCGATTGATGACAATCATTGAATTATTCTCCCAAAACCGGCAATTTTACAAAATAATTTCACTCACTTCAAATCTGACCGATAGTTTCTGCAATGCAACACACAAAATTTTTTCACCCAACAGCAACTTATTGAAGTAAACTACACTGTTGAGTGAAAACTACTCAACCGATACAGTACTTTTCACCCAACAATTAAAAACATGCTTGATTACTTCATGTTAGGTGAATTTAAGTCAACCGTTGGGTTTTTTTTGGCAGCGTGTACGCCCCTGAGGGTAAGGCAAATGGCTCGTTGCACGATACATTGGACTTACACTTCGTCGCTTTCGTAAATAACCATATCTTCCTGCAACCTAATGTGTTCTAGAGCATCTTGAAGCAGTTTTTGTTCCAGATAAATAATCATTCTTAACTTATGATTCTCGTCTAAAATATTGGATAGTTCATTCCAACTCGTTAATTCCATTATTTTGAAAAGGTAGGGCAACGGCTCCCTATTTCATCTGAGCTCCTATTTCCATCTCATCCCTTCACCTCATAACTTTGAACATGAATAATATTTTACAACCTACCGGAATCAAACTGTGAAATGTTTTAAAATGATTTGAAAAGCTATTGTCACACTTTCCTATTGAAAGAAATGGTTTTAAATTCTTCGGTGATCGTTTTTTTTCATATAAAATAAACTCACTTTTCAATTTAGGACACATTTTAGTCTCAAGATTTACAGTTCGTCATGTTTCTGAATATCTACTAATCGATTCGTCTCAAAACATGATCACTATTTCGCACAATTACACTACCATTGAATGTTGGATGACTCCATAATTAGTTATGTTCACTTGCCACTTGTTTAATTAACGATTAAAAACTTCAAAAATTACCCGACAAGCAATAAAAGTCTTCAAAAATATGAGATGAAAGTTTTTCACTTCGTTCACTTGATTGCGCTTTGTTTTCATCTCATTTGGTTTCGCAAAGTTGCCAAGTTATGTCATAATGTTACAACAAAAAATTGTTTATCTTCTTCAAATTATCATCAAAAAGTATGTTTTTGGTATCCGTGACATTAGTTTAATTATATTATTGATAATAATATTTCAATAAAACTGTTTCAGCTTCGAATATTACCAGAAAGAACGTGTTAAATACTAATGAAATAACCATTGTGGCAAATCTAGTAGCTGTGAAGTGTGCGTGTGTTTCATCGGCTATGCACAGAGATGCCAGGTATTTTCATAGAAAATATGTATTACTTTGCATAGAAAGTCTATATCTGTTCTATCTGTTTTCACTAATAAAATGATGTTAAAAGATAGTTCTTTAGATCTCCGTAAGTCATTGCCCCATTAATTAGATAATTCAACGAGTAAATTTTTTACCAATAATAATGTGGAAAAATCCTGGTGGATACGATTGTATCGTTTGAGTTGTATATCTGGCAGCGGTAAGGCAGTCACCAGAATGTCTGCCAGCCATATTTTTCCAGCTGGCAGTTTGGTCAGCCATCTGGCAGTCATGCGTATGCGGGTGAGAGTGTAATAGTGGAATATTTTGTTTTGATTGCTGTCACCATTGCTAATTTATAGGATGAATAAAAGATCAACGATAGGATGGATAAAAATCCAATGAGATGAAATTAGGAGCAGAGTAGTGAAAACATCATTAGTGTTTTAGCTGTTTTATAAATATTAGTTGAATTTTCAAGAAATGTGAAATCGCGGTTAAATGCGCTAGCAAAGATTTGCGCTAGCAGAAACAAGAAAATTAAATTGCATGCAAGTTGCTCGCGCTAGGTACCATTACACCACATTTGACTTCAAATAAATTGCTAGCGCATTTTGCCATTACAAAAGAATAAAGTGAGCAAAGTACAACAATATGTCATTATTTACAAAAACCTTGCATAAAAGGAGGAAAGAAATCTGCGTACTCAGAATATTCGGCTAGACCTGCACGATGGCGCATCAGTAGAACTAACATTTTTCAAAAATACGAAAAAATACCATTCTCAAATTTTCACATAGCCTTGTCCAAGGTTGGGGGAAGAAATCTGCGTACTCAGAATATTCGGCTAGGCCTGCACGATGGCGCATCAGTAAAACTAACATTTTTCAAAAATACGAATAAATACCATTCTCAAATTTTCACATAGCCTTGTCCAAGGTTGGGGGAAGAAATCTGCGTACTCAGAATATTCGGCTAGACCTGCACGATGGCGCATCAGTAAAACTAACATTTTTCAAAAATACGAAAAAATACCATTCTCAAATTTTCACACTGCCTTCTCAAAGGTTGGGGGAAGAAATCTGCGTACTCAGAATATTCGGCTAGACCTGCACGATGGCGCATCAGTAAAACTAACATTTTTCAAAAATACGAACAAAATACCATTCTCAAAATTTCACATAGCCTTGTCCAAGGTTGGGGGAAGAAATCTGCGTACTCAGAATTTTCGGCTAGACCTGCACGATGGCGCATCAGTAAAACTAACATTTTTCAAAAATACGAAAAAATACCATTCTCAAATTTTCACACTGCCTTCTCAAAGGTTGGGGGAAGAAATCTGCGTACTCAGAATATTCTGCTAGACCTGCACGATGGCGCATCAGTAAAACTAACATTTTTCAAAAATACGAGAAAATACCATTCTCAAATTTTCACATAGCCTTGTCCAAGGTTGGGGGAAGAAATCTGCGTACTCAGAATTTTCGGCTAGACCTGCACGATGGCGCATCAGTAAAACTAACATTTTTCAAAAATACGAAAAAATACCATTCTCAAATTTTCACATAGCCTTGTCCAAGGTTGGGGGAAGAAATCTGCGTACTCAGAATTTTCGGTTAGACCTGCACGATGGCGCATCAGTAAAACTAACATTGTTCAAAAATACGAAAAAATACCATTCTCAAATTTTCACACAGCCTTCTCAAAGGTTGGAGGAAGAAATCTGCGTACTCAGAATATTCGGCTAGACCTGCACTATGGCGCATCAGTAAAACTAACATTTTTCAAAAATACGAAAAAATACCATTCTCAAATTTTCACATAGCCTTGTCCAAGGTTGGGGGAAGAAATCTGCGTACTCAGAATTTTCGGCTAGACCTGCACGATGGCGCATCAGTAAAACTAACATTTTTCAAAAATACGAAAAAATATCATTCTCAAATTTTCACACTGCCTTCTCAAAGGTTGGGGGAAGAAATCTGCGTACTCAGAATATTCAGCTAGACCTGCACGATGGCGCATCAGTAAAACTAACATTTTTCAAAAATACGAAAAAATACCATTCTCAAATTTTCACATAGCCTTGTCCAAGGTTGGGGGAAGAAATCTGCGTACTCAGAAATTTCGGCTAGACCTGCACGATGGCGCATCAGTAAAACTAACATTTTTCAAAAATACGAAAAAATACCATTCTCAAATTTTCACACTGCCTTCTCAAAGGTTGGGGGAAGAAATCTGCGTACTCAGAATATTCGGCTAGACCTGCACGATGGCGCATCAGTAAAACTAACATTTTTCAAAAATACGAAAAAATACCATTCTCAAATTTTCACACTGCCTTCTCAAAGGTTGGGGGAAGAAATCTGCGTACTCAGAATTTTCGGCTAGACCTGCACGATGGCGCATCAGTAAAACTAACATTTTTCAAAAATACGAAAAAATACCATTCTCGAATTTTCACATAGCCTTGTTAACAGTTGGGGGAAGGAATGTGCGTACTAGCTGCACGAGGACTTTGTAATGGGTTGAGCGAAATTTGAATCATATAATTTATTTTGAGCATTCCTATTCTGGGTCAAAAAGTCTCTTGTTTGAGCTGATATGTTAGAGCTCGCATTGTCATAATGGTGGATGATTCGTCTTCTCTTGTTCATTTTGCGAATTTCTCCAAAGACTTCAGACAAACAAATGGTTGTGTACCTTTCAGAATTGACCGTCTTACGTTGCTCCAGCAGCACAGCTGCCACATGACCCGATCTTCCGAAAAAAACAGGCGACCATTTGCTTCAAAGTGCTTCGTGCGTGAGCAACTTTTATTGAATTCGTCTTGGAACACTCACACAGTCGATTGCTGTTTTGTTTCCGGCTCATACGTACATTTCCATGATTCGTCACCTGTTACGATCTTATTTACGTCGAGTGATGCACCGCGATCATATTTTTTTAACATTTCCTTGCACCAATCGACACGAGCCTCTTTTTGAGCGATTGGTAAATTCTGCCGGATCCAACGAGAACAAACCCATTTTACAGCCAGGTGTTCATGCAATATTAAATGCACGCGTGTGGAACTAATGCCCAAGGATGCCTCTATGTCACGGTATGTCACATGACGATCTTGCATTATCAGTTCATGTACAGGTTTCTGGCAAAATAATTGATTTTAGACGACCTTCACGAAATTCATCGGCGACCGAACTACGAACACAATTGAATTCACTATACCAGCGATATACAGTGGTTTTTGATGGTGGTTCATCGCCATACAAAGAACTATGTTCATCGACACACTCTCATTGAGATAATTCACGTCGAAAGTTGTGAAAAATAATCCAACGAAATCCTCTCGAAATTTCCATTTTTTAGCCAAATTGATTATTTGAACTCACTGCAAACAACACAATTAGCGCTTGTACATCAAAACGTTATTTATTTATGTTAAAAAAATGTCAAACTTTATTTTGGTTTTGCCAGATTTTAGCTATTGACATTAGTGTGGCCAGTTCCTGAAATATAAGTAGCAGCCTACACTGAAAATAATTTGCACGCTAGCGACGTGTGCAAAGCATTTGATCTATCACTGCTTGTAGAACACATGAAATTCATGAAAATATACACCTAACTCATAAAATGAGTGTAAAAACTGTTTATGTGTAGTGGAAATCATGCTACGTTTATATGAAAGGCACTCAAAAACGATCAGATATATCGTTACCCTTTAGATTCTATATGTATTTCATAAGAATGTCACATAGTTTTCCACATAGATTTCAATTGAAACAGAGTTGACCGATTCAAATGTTTTGCACGTACATTTGTGCTGTACTCATTCCCACTAGAAAATGAAGTTTTTCACACATGTAGTTCGATTCAATAGCAAAACACATCACATCCAAAGGAAAAACACATCAGAGCTAAGTGAAAAATAATCTAATCTCGCAACTTAGTGAATTTGCACATGAAATCGTGAAACAAATCGCTTTGGTTATGTGTTGAAATGAAAAAGCATATTAAATTGAAGTGGTGTTTACATATGAATCGATCGTGCAAATTTTTATCAGTGTACGTATGCGAAGAGTAAGGCGTCAATTATAAAATCAATCCGGTAAATCGCGAAAGAAAAAGTAAACAAAGAGAAACTACAGTTAGGCCTTTTCATCGTGGGACTACCGAATAGGTAGGCGGGGATAAAAGAAAGGAGATATTTTTTATCATGTGCAGATAGTAGAGCATCCGGTCTAAAGTTTAGTTTCATTTGCTTTGTTTTTAAATTCTACCCAATTGAGTACGTTAATCTGGGGATTTTGTCAAGCACGTGTGCCTTGCAAAACTAGTAGTGAGTTGAAAATATATTAGAATTGCGAAATTAGCTTTGGAAAACTTCATGATCGTTGACAAATGCGCGCTTCGCAACACCCAACTCGTATGAAAACAACATCCCGAGAGTCATACTTTTTGTTATTGGTTTTGAATTATTTGCTTGCCCACAAATTTTTCAACGGATTTAGATTTTACGATGTTTTATTGTATTAGGATATATTTTTTTAAAGTCCAGAATATAGAAAAAATCAATTGTTTTTAAAACTTGTATAGAAAAAAAAATTGAAAAATTGTTTCTGATTTTTATACAATATTCTTCAGTATATCGATCTATCGATAATCTACGATTTGTGAAAGTTTCATTCAAATATGTTTGTTTGTTTAAGGATGTCCTGGCTTTATTTAAAATTTGAAAATAAAATCAATTCACAATAGCTTTCAGAAAAAAATTGTCTTCAAAATTTTTCTTCAGAAAGTCATTTTAATGATCAAATAGAACCAAATTACCAACACCTGAACAAAAAATAAATATATTCATTTTTTTAGTGGTTTTACGAATTCTGATAAAATTTCTTTCATTGTAATAACACCTGGTTTTAATGGAAAATGTTCATCTACATTTTTTAATCATCTTAGAAAGTGCGGGTAGTTATTAGATTTTGAGGTTCAAGCACTTGAAAATGTTTTTATCAAACAAAATATTTGTTTTTACTTTCAAACTCACGTCTACAAATACTCAAAAACCTTTTCTTTGCAGTGCAATAAAAATGTTAAATTTATCACTTTTTCTGGCGTTTCATAGTGTTTTAAATTCATGTTTTTCATTTGGGGATTTGGTTAATGGCCATAATAAGTTTCGTATCAATAGAAATCACTTTTACTCACCTTCATCGTATTCTAGTTCATTAAGAATTATTCAGTAATTCAAATGAAATTCTTATTTGGAATTTTTCGAAATTCTTATTTGGAAGTTCGGTTACACTGTGTTAGAGATAAACAAATAGCTTGTAGTTTTTTTTGAGCAGGGAAAAGCCCGTTGGAGTGGATCTTCAATTATTATTATATCGTTTGGATCTTCAATTAAGCTCCTTCTCCAATAGGCATAAAACCTCCTCTTTCATACTTTAGTGGTATATTTTTTCACAATATTACAGAGAACATATTACAATTCTAATTCGGATAACGTCGTAGAATACATGGCGGGTTTTAGCGATGATGTTGGTATGGTCGGATAACGTCGTAGAATAACTTTTTTGGAGGGCATATTACAGACATGTATTAACGCAGATATTTTTAAGATTTTAGGTTTTGCATATTAGATTTTTTACACAGGACGTGTTTTTATGACAAAATATGAATTTTTTTCTGTTGTTTATCTTGGTTAATAAAGTATTACTTTCTCAACATATTTTTAATTTCATGAGTGCTATTTTAGACAATAAGTTAATTTGAAATTTTAGCGTAGATATTGTTTACATGTTTTATATTATGTTCACTTTCTTTGGGAGATTTATATGAAATAATCTTATTTAAAAATAAAGGATTTCAACTAATCTTGCATTACTATTTAAAATTAACTGATTGTTTGGTAACGATTTTAGTTATATCATTCAATGTTGCTTTTGAAATGCTGAGTAAATCTTCCGGAATAAGATTAACTTTTTACATGAAAAGAAAAATTCAAGTTAAAAATCAGACCTGTGAATTACTTTCAACAGTAATTAATTTCTTTTCATTTTCAATATTTTTTGCGAATGTTTTATTTTTGAAAAATATAGTGCAAGTACTGCAAATATAATCTACACTGTGTGATAACTCTGGGCCAATATCTTCCCTATCATCACAAGTGTAATGTAACCAGCGACAGCATAATTCGCAGTAATGCATTATAGTGCCATCTTCATGATTACAAATAGGACATTTCTTAAAATTTATGAATAAGTTTTTTATTATTAAATTTTGAATACTAACACGCTTTTTTGCAGGATCAAACGTGGTAATTGTGTTATCTTGGCCTAATGTTTGTAAATACATTTCTGCATTGTGTATAACATAAATGCCGCAATTATAGCTATCTTGTTGTTTATCACTAACAAAATTACTCAATGTCCATTTTCCTGAATTATGATGCGCAGCAAGTTCAACACCATTTTTTGAATAATAATTTAGGCTTTGTTTGAAACTATTGAAAAAGTTTCGAACTGTGCTGGCCCTGAAAATTCCGGAGTCGAAATAACTAAATTGCTTGCTTTCAAAATTTATAACTGCGAGTGCAAAATTGGATCATAAATTGAAGCTATTATGACATTGTAGGTCAAAATATTATCCACGAAAGCGTATTGATTCGCAGTGTGTACAATGTTTACACCTTCCATAAATAATTTTCTGGAAGCGTGTGTGGATAGTGACACAACTTTCATTTTATGCTTCAAAAGTTTTTAAATCATTGATCGATAGTTGAAATAAATCTTTCGAACTACCTAATCTTATATAAAGATTAACATGATCTTGAAAACAATAATAATATTGTATATCTTTTATTGCTTTATTTTCGTAAAACATTTCCTCGCGTTTTAAATTGACGCCTTCCATTGAAACATCTTCAATTAAAGATACATACGAATCTTTTTAATTTTCCTGAATTGTAAAGTTTTTGTTACTTGCAATTCCAGTTGATGTTTTGGCATTATTGAAATTAGGAGGGTGAACTGGTAACACTACGCAGAATAGTGATGTTTGCGTGGAACCAAGTTTGACGTCCTGCATTAAAGAAAGAGCAGTTTTTCGTCTTCTTTTGAAAGTGTCTTGACTATTTAAGAAATCATATGGTTTTTCGAATGATTCTACATCCTTACGTTTTGTGCTCTGGAGTGGTGTAGAGCAGCGCGGAATATTAGTAATATCATGCTTATTAGATTTGTAAAATCTATTTTGCAAACCTGTGGCAGGAATTTGCTTTGAATGCGCACCAGCACTAAAAAAGTGATTTTTTTCCAATTCATTAATCACTCTAATAATTTTTTTTCTACCGTGACCCATTTGGAGGCTGATAGTTTCAAAATATTGTTTTATTTCGGAAAATTTTCCCTCTATGGTTGCATTACTTTTTCTAATATTTTTATCTGCTAGTGCGTTGCGCTCATATGGATCATTCAAAACAGGAATCCACAATGGTAACAGATAAAGATATCTTTTATTAAAAGTTTGCAAGAATGATATGCGAGATGCTATATTGGATGTTTTGTTTTTAATTGCAATAATAGCATTATTCAAGATGCCACTACAATCTTTGTAAAAAAGGCTTTGTTTATACATTGCACTTGTGCTATCTACAAGTACCTCAGCTTGTTTGTCACATACTCCAAAAATGTGGTTCTCGTTATATTTACGTTCCAATCTCAGGTAGGAGTATGCTTCACTATAATCGATAGAAGCTTCTTCGCTTATTAAAAATACACAAAAATTTTGCCAATATAATTTCAAATCATCATAACTAACTTTATGATACATATCGGCAATAATAATTTTTATGTAATATGCCATAGACGATTCATTGTTTATAAACGAATCATCCACAAATTTGTATTGCTTTTTTGTCAAATGAGCAACGCAAAGATGTATTAGACATATTTTTTCGACTGCACTCCGACGATTTTCAGGAGTTACGTACATCAATTTATAACAATGGTTTATATATTCCGCCAAATTCATTTTGTTAAATGTCATACATAACGCGTGAATGTTGCCTTTTGAATTATCCGTGACAATCCCACTGAAAGGTAGTCCATCATTCGGATACTTTTTCATATACGAATTTTGGAAAACTGCAAGTCCATTCTGCAAAGTTATCGAATGTAAATCTGAGGTAATATGACAAAATACTGGAAAAGTTATTTTGTTTTTCTCAGAATCTTTATCAGAATACTTGATTCTTATTACCAAAAGATTAAGTTGCAAATCTATATTCGGAAAATCGTCCAAAAATTCGAACAAAGATGCCGTACCATCATAATGTGCTACTGGCTTTCGTGCGTTATTCTGTATTTCTCTATGTATAACAGCGTGACCTTCATCAGAATACATTTTAATGCCGAATGGTCGAATTTCAATTCCTTTAAGAAACTTTGAATCAGTTTCATCATATTTCTTCATGAGGGCTTTTATAATATCTTTATCTCCATCTTTGGCTGCTATGGCTTTATGATGAGCCCATTTTATCAGGCTTATCGAGTGAACAGGAGTACAGTTTTTGGTTTTAAGAACATCACACCCAGAAACTTGTTCAACTTGCTGCTGGAACAGTTGTTTTGGGGGAACGAGCAATGTTTTTTTCATCAATTTTTCCATTGCCAGGCCTTTGCACGGCTCAGTCATCATTTTGCTATGCATTGGTTTTGTTTGGTTCACAAATACTTTGAATGTTATTCCATCACTCTGCGGAAGACTTGCAACGTATTTAAATAATCTGCAAGGCTGTTCGTGTCGATAATGTTTACAATATCCATAAATTATTATCGAACTTTGACTGTGTGTTTGATTTTCAACACAGTATGTGCAATTTCGTTCAAAAGAATTCATCTTTTCTCTTAAAATTGTGGTATATTTCAATTTGTCGAACAAACCTCCTCTCTGTGGTCTTTTTTTCATCGTGGAATGAGAATGTTGATCAAAATAGCAAATATCTAGATCCGACTTTTCAAATTTTATTGTGGTTAAATATTCCCAATTATTAATAATTGAGTTCCACGATACGCCATTCATATAAGATTTTTTAGACTTACGTGAAAGTTCCTTTGTTAAAATGTTTTTTTCAAATTTATCGTAACTTTCAGTAACTACAGTATTTTGCTGTGGATCATTTTGGTTAATAATATCCATACAACCTTGACAAATGAATTCCGAATTTTCAGTTTCATCGTTTACAACAATTGTTACATCTTTTTCACAAATCACACAAGTTTTTACTATTGTATCATTTAGAACCATATTTTCTAGGATAAGCTTGTGAAATTCTTCTCGGCGTGAATTTGCATTTCCAATTTTCGTGACATCTCCATTTATAACCAATCTCATAAAACGCATGGCGTTGAAAATGACAAAAATTCCACAGTTAAAGGCATCTTCTTGCTTTTCGCTATTCAGACGACTTAATGCCCATGGTAGCTTCCTAAGCTTTGATGCATTTTTGATACCAATGGAATCGAAATATTGAAGTGATTTTAAAAAAATATCGAAATACTGTTTTTTAATTTTGTGTTCAACTGATACAGCAACGTTTGCGGAATCAAAGTAATAAAAAATATTTTTAACGACATCCACTATTGCCAGGGAATAGTGGTTGTTATAAAAAATTGGAAGGAATAAAGTATCGTGATTAAGCCAATTATCAACAATGTTTGTGTCAGTTGAAATCACAATATCTCTTAAAAACAATTTTGTCTCATATATATTAAGAGTTTTAGAATCCATGTTATCAAATTTATTAAGTATAACTTTTAGGCCAATATCTAATGCGCCAGCAAACAAACAGTTATTGTCAAAAAATGATTTAAAGTCAGATCCCAAAATATTTAAATTTGTTTCAATCCATGTGTTTTTTAATTTGAAGTATTGGAAATCATTAATGGTTCGAAAATTATTGATATTATTATTTCCAAAATTAAAATCTGTTTTCATTATAGATTTTGAACTGAAGTTATTGTCATTTGTATATTTCAATATTATCTCTTCGTTATTAACATCGATTTTCTTTATGAAATCTATTTCAATTGATTTATTAGTTTGCCCTTCAAAAAAGTTATCTAAAACCTGAAACATGATACTTTCCGTGAAGACTATAAGAACACAACATTTTCAACCAACCTGTTCCCCTACCAACTTTTGCATGCTTTCTGCTGCTGGTATTATGAACTCACTATTAATCTGACTCCGATTTTTCCCGTCGACATACTCTACGTCTTCCTCATCGAGCTCGTTTGGTGCCCGTTTCAAACCTTCCTTCACCTGTAACCAATCATAATTTGGTCATAACTGATTCAGCTAGGATTCACTAAAATAAAATCTAACCTGATCGTCTATCGCATACTCTTGAAAACGTTGCAGAATTGAAAATATACGCAGACGATGAATATGTGTATTTGCCTTTCTAGTAGAAAGACCAATCATGCGGTAGACTTCCATATCGTCATACACCTTCGGCGTGTACATCCACTTTATACCGTACTTAGCAGTACAGTACAACTCCAGTTTCGCCAGCTGCTCAGGAGAAATAACGAATTTTTTCTTCCCCATGCTAGACAATAAATAAATATTTTCGAAATGTACATCTCGATTAACCTTGGCTTTCTCATACAGTTTTCAGAATTAAACGTGAAACATTGATAATAGTGACAGAAAATGACACATAAAATTTGAAAATTTGATTCGGCTTGGAATTCAATGAATTCAAACGCATTTCTTGATAATTTCGCATAAGCACCAACAAATGATGACAGAATCCTCTCAGATTTTAATTAAATTTTCTGTAGACTGTAGACTGTAGACAAGGTTGTATTTGCACACTTTGGTTTTCTTCAAATTGATCTAGACTGTCTTCTAAAAAGGTTCAACTGAAGTCGGTAAAAACTTTGAGTGCAGAAACCGAATAAAAGCTTTTGTTTTGGAAGAACCGAATAAGTTTTTCTCCGGTTTTTGTATTCAAAGATTTTTGTTCGCTTCTAGATAAACTATGTTTTTAAACGATATTTGCATTGAAAAAATGAGTCTTAT
The DNA here is from genome assembly GCF_030247185.1 of Malaya genurostris. Lineage (NCBI taxonomy): Eukaryota > Metazoa > Arthropoda > Insecta > Diptera > Culicidae > Malaya > Malaya genurostris. Next base: position 136,835,757 of record NC_080572.1, on the reverse strand, counting down.
CCGTATTTACATTCAAAAATATTTCTTTGCTTTGCTCTTGAATTGAAAAACTAAGAATCTACAGCTAAAACAATCTACAATTATTTCCAAACATTAAATCAATTGAACACTAGAATATAATTGTACAAGTAAAGAGAAATAAATTTGTTCATAACGACATTTATCCTGCTTGTATTTTTGCCTTTCTCATATATATCACTGTAAAAACCGACTTCACAACCGAGGCCCGAAGGGCCCCATTCGACTCAGTTCGTCGAGATAACAAAATGTGTGTGTGTGTGTGTGTGTGTGTGTGTGATTTTCTTGAACTAAGATGCAAATAAAAGGTCTTAATTTTTTTTAAAAGTCCCTTAAAAATTGATCCAGATCCCACCTCTGGTCTGGTCTTTCTGTTTCAACAGACTTCGCAGCCGAATCTTAGTGTACAGGATCATTGCATGGCTAGTACTATGGATCCTACTGACACTAAGAATCCTTCCAGGTCGGGGTTCGAACATACGACAACGTCCTATGCATTGAACCACCAACCCGGTATATGACATACAATCTTCAATAGTCAAGTTTTCAAGTAACTGCATAACTTCTCTATATGAGAAAGGGAAAGAGGAAGAATTTTCACCACACTTTTTGACTTCCAGAAAGGGAAATCGGTATTGACTGAAAAGGTATTTATTGTATTTATCTTATTATATCTTTTATTTAGGCCTATTTGCGTACAAGCTTGACGTGTCGATTGAACCGATATTTGAAACTTTTTTTTGTAGTGAATACGACTTATTTTACTATGGGGCACGACAAATTGTGAAAAAATGTTAGTGATATGCAGGCTGCTGTCGAGACAAAGCATGCCAAAGTTTTGGCCAAACATCTAGCTGCTCATACAGCAGGTTCTCCGGCTAATAAAAAACGTGGAAGACCGGCCAAATCAACACCAAAGGCGCCACCATCCAAATCATCGACCAAGAGAGCCAAAGTGAAGTCACCATCAGACAATGAAGACTCTTGTCCAAAAAGAGAAAAATCTGCAGTCTTCACTTATATTTTTCCATTTTTAGCGAAATTTATTGGGGTGCGGGTAACCGAACACCTTTTTTAAAATGGCCAAGTTTTTCGCTTTACTAAATTAATAATATTTTTTTTTCAATCAAATGAATCAACTTAGTTTCTTAATCAGTTGTTAGACAGGGACTTTAGCTTTCCATTGATGTATAGATGTTCGCATAATGTGCACTAAGTCAGAAGTAATGAGCTTAAAATAAAAGGGTGCCAGTAACCGAACACTCTCCCCTACATTTCATTCAAACTTTAAACAGATACATGTGCATTAAGAAAAGCATAAAGCCATGGTACAAATTGTCATATGGACATACGCTGTTTAAATTGTAGTAATTTGTTTGCAAGCACGTCTGTTCAATGAACGATATCCTCAGATGAATGACCATAATTATTAACAATGTCCTATCAGACAAAAAGAATTAAATTCTCATGTGATAAAATTCAATTTTAAATCATTAGATGTACATATACCAAGATTTAGCAAACCGATCGGCTGCCACTACTTACTCTTCTAAAACACCAATATTTTCTTATGTTAATCAATAAACAATAGGTACATCTGTCATGTCATCCCATTTTTGAAATGCAGCATGTTTACGAGTTCAATGCGTTGATGAACAAATGAATCAAATGATAGCTGTAAAAACGCACAAGATATAGATCTATTTTTTGCTAACAGGAAATGCTAGGCATCTCTCTTAAAGTAATCAGAAAGTACGAGTTCTTCATGTTGAACTCTCCGTTGGTTTTTAGCCAGGTTTTTAGGTTTTTATTTACAATAGCCCATCTAATTTATCTTCTATGAGAAATCCTTCTACACAGAAAAAAATTATCAATATCAATATCAACGTTCTTGTGATCCTACTATGGAATAGTTGAGGACCTTGGAAAGAAAATTAAACTTACACAGTTCAAAAAAATCTTGTGATTCTGCAAAAAAAATCATTAGGCTAACAACTGTTACTCAAATGTGAGCTAGTAATACTCTTCCCGGTTTTTCACTAAAATTCCCTACTTTTTCCCGGTGAAACAAAATTCCCGACTTTTTCCTGGTTTTCCCGATTTTCCCGATTTTCCCGGTCACTTACCACCCTGAGTGTTGTTTTTCTTCTAATCGAAGTTTTAATCGCGCGCCATAAATCAATGAAACTCCATCCATTAAAAAGTACACCAAACATCTTCTTTTAGCTCATATTATCATATTTTTCATCAAATTCGAAGATGAACGGATACAAAAGTGTGTCGGCAATTGGTCAAATGACCTATATTTAGAAAAAAAATAATTCGCTACTTTTAGTTGCCTTTTTGTGGTCGTCTCTAGTGGTGAATTAACACTGACGCTCACAACTCTACAGCACTCCTATAACTAAAAACTCGAAAATGCGGCAGCTCATTCCAATTCACCCTATTTTAAACATAATAAAAAATAGTTTTCTTTTTATTTTTTCAATATGGTGGCTCTCAAATAACTGAACATAATATTTACTTAAGACGAAATATACCTTAGGACCACTTCTTAATATGCGCTGTAGAATAATGAAGTACCAAAAATATATTTGAAAAAATAAACTGTTTTAATCCAATTAGTGATGTAATGATGTTTTTTGTATTGTACATATTTTTATAAATTTTAAAATCCTCATTGAATCTTGAATAAAAACAAGATAATTCATTTTGCCATAAAATAGCATAACCTTTCCAATTTGAATGTTGAGTGCTGAGCCAAATGCAGATTTTGCCGTTTTTTGCATCGTCGCTCTCAAACGACGGTTTGAAAGTTTGAACCTTCATCAGCTTTCAAGCCTGGAACTGGAAGTCATATTGCACATCTAACCATTTAATGTCGGAGTGCACAAACATGTTAAATTTCTATTAAGAAAGGTAAAGAGTTCGGAATATTACCATTTCGACCAATACAGAGTGCAAATCATACTGAATACAAGTTAGTTAACAGCGCGATTAGAACTTTCATTAGTATTTTTTTGTAAAAATGTAAATTTAAATTTTTAAATGAAGACCAATGATATTGAATGATTGGCTTACAGTGAAACAACATATCGTGGAATTAAGAAGTGTGTATTCTTCAATGACAAGACGCTTTTATTAAATAAAAGGTTATGGTGATCTGGAACCTAGGAACATTTTAAATTTCGAAGTGCCAAATAAGTTCTGAGTATTGAAAGCAGATATGTTAAATGTTAAATTGGTCATTACGCAGAATGTGTGAGATGTATCAAGAATAATAAAAGATAATGAATGTTAAGCAAAATTCAATATAATGAAACTTTATAACAGTTATTTCATATCCAGACATGCATACAATTACAATCATTCCTACGTACCTGTTACCGAAGCTGAGTCAGTTACAGAAATCGTCACTTTCGAACAGTAAGAAGCACTGAATCGTTTGTCACTATAATCACTAGCAACCAGTAATACGTCTTACTATCAGAAACGTTTGAATTGAAATAAGATCTAAAGGAGCCATAACTTCAAGAAATACTCTCGATGATTTCCTTCTCCCTCTTACACAAGTGCAAGATAGTTGCATCACGAAGCCTTTGCCTAAAATATACTGTGTTCTACTATATGTAAGAATAAAAACAAAATCGAAGATAGCCATGATTATATTCAAATAAAGATGATTCACATCCTGCGTTCATGCACTAAATAAGGCGAAACAACGTAGGAAGCCATGATTTTTTAACATCGACTACATAACGTTTCCATGCAATGTAGCAATGGTTGAGAATGGTATTTTTTCGTATTTTTGAAAAATGTTAGTTTTACTGATGCGCCATCGTGCAGGTCTAGCCGAATATTCTGAGTACGCAGATTTCTTCCCCCAACCTTGGACAAGGCTATGTGAAAATTTGAGAATGGTATTTTTCGTATTTTTGAAAAATGTTAGTTTTACTGATGCGCCATCGTGCAGGTCTAGCCAAAAATTCTAAGTACGCAGATTTCTTCCCCCAACCTTGGACAAGGCTATGTGAAAATTTGAGAATGGTATTTTTTCGTATTTTTGAAAAATGTTAGTTCTACTGATGCGCCATCGTGCAGGTCTAGCCGAATATTCTGAGTACGCAGATTTCTTCCCCCAACCTTGGACAAGGCTATGTGAAAATTTGAGAATGGTATTTTTTCGTATTTTTGAAAAATGTTAGTTTTACTGATGCGCCATCGTGCAGGTCTAGCCGAAAATTCTGAGTACGCAGATTTCTTCCCCCAACCTTTGAGAAGGCAGTGTGAAAATTTGAGAATGGTATTTTTTCGTATTTTTGAAAAATGTTAGTTTTACTGATGCACCATCGTGCAGGTCTAGCCGAAAATTCTGAGTACGCAGAAGGCAGTGTGAAAATTTGTGAATGGTATTTTTTCGAATTTTTGAAAAATGTTAGTTTTACTAATGCGCCATCGTGCAGGTCTAGCCGAAAATTCTGAGTACGAAGATTTCTTCCCCCAACCTTGGACAAGGCTATGTGAAAACTTGAGAATGGTATTTTTTCGTATTTTTGAAAAATGTTAGTTTTACTGATGCGTTATCGTGCAGGTCTAGCCGAAAATTCTGAGTACGCAGATTTCTTCCCCCAACCTTTGAGAAGGCAGTGTGAAAATTTGTGAATGGTATTTTTTCGTATTTTTGAAAAATGTTAGTTTTACTGATGCGCCATCGTGCAGGTCTAGCCGAATATTCTGAATACGCAGATTTCATCCTCCAACCTTGGACAAGGCTATGTGAAAATTTGAGAATGGTATTTTTTTTGTATTTTTGAAAAATGTTAGTTTTACTGATGCGCCATCGTGCAGGTCTAGCCGAAAATTCTGAGTACGCAGATTTCTTCCCCCAACCTTTGAGAAGGCAGTGTGAAAATTTGAGAATGGTATTTTTTCGTACTTTTGAAAAAGGCGGGTGGGTAATGTCAGAGACATAACTGGATGTCGTGAATACGAAAACAAATGACATGTTCCTTAACACTTCCGAATATCAATTAGTTGATCAATTGTATGAATTATGCAAGCATTCCCCTTTTTCACATTTTTCGCAAAAACAAAGAAGGCTTCACTTCATCTCGATTACTGTGAATTTCACACGGCGAAAAGTGCACAAATCTAATCAAACTGTTCTACGTTTGCACTAAACTGAGGATATTTTCTTTCGATTTGCGAACAACACATCCTAATAGATCTTCAGAAAACTTTTAGAGCCATTAGAACGGCTGATTTTTTATAATGCTCTCCAACGTTGCTTTTTCATCCATCGAAATGACTGGCAGCTGTGACGTAATCGCTCTTGTCGGAAGCGAAACTAGCTGTGCAGGCGACACAAAACACATCTGCTCGCAGTGGCGATAGAATCCAAACTGATTCAATTTTTGTTAAGAGATTTCCTTTTATGTGATTTCGTTTGTAGCTTTTTCGCTAATGGGCGGGGTCCTAACGGCTATAAAAATAGCCGCATACAGAATTTTATTGTCGATTATTTCATTTCGGATTTGCAAAAATAGTGAAAGAAACTATCAATATGCTGTAGGAATTCGTTTCTAGCGTTCACAAGGACCAAATTGAGGAACTCACTGCGATATTCACCACTTTTCGGAACATTTTTCCCGGACGATTTGTTGTACAGCAGCAGATATTTTGTTCTCTTCCTTAGAACGCGTTCTGATTGGCTGGTGTTGACATAGAGCAAATGAGACAGGTTTTTCAATAGTGTACTATTGAAATACTTCAATACTTTTGCTATACATGTTTAAGTTGAAAAATTTCGATTCTATTGGTAGTTAGATTATATAAATCCTTCCACAGATCACTGAGCTATGAGCTTTCAAAATACGAGAAAGGCAAACGCGCCATATGAATTATCCTCTTTGATACTCGTTTATACCAAACATTTCAGAAAAGTTTAATTTTGAACTATTTGAGACTATTTCACACAACTGAAAATTTTATCATAAAATTGTGATCATATTTCCGATGGCATGTAGCAAGAATTATGTTGATTCATTAGATACAACAATAGATATTCACGATCAAAAACTTATCACTCTCTCAGAGGGTAAATTTTGAAAAGGCACCCCATAGTAAAGTAAGTCGTATTCACGACAAAATGTTAGTTTTACTGATGCGCCATCGTGCAGGTCTAGCCGAAAATTCTGAGTACGCAGATTTCTTCCCCCAACCTTGGACAAGGCTATGTGCAAATTTGAGAATGGTATTTTTTCGTATTTTTGAAAAATGTTAGTTTTACTGATGCGCCATCGTGCAGGTCTAGCCGAAAATTCTGAGTACGCAGATTTCTTCCCCCAACCTTGGACAAGGGTATGTGAAAATTTGAGAATGGTATTTTTTCGTATTTTTGAAAAATGTTAGTTTTACTGATGCGCCATCATGCAGGTCTAGCCGAAAATTCTGAGTACGCAGATTTCTTCCCCCAACCTTTGAGAAGGCAGTGTGAAAATTTGAGAATGGTATTTTTTCGTATTTTTGAAAAATGTTAGTTTTACTGATGCGCCATCGTGCAGGTCTAGCCGAAAATTCTGAGTACGCAGATTTCTTCCCCCAACCTTGGACAAAGCTATGTAAAAATTTGAGAATGGTATTTTTTCGTATTTTTGAAAAATGTTAGTTTTACTGTTGCGCCATCGTGCAGGTCTAGCCGAAAATTCTGAGTACGCAGATTTCTTCCCCCAACCTTGGAGAAGGCTATGTGAAAATTTGAGAATGGTATTTTTTCGTATTTTTGAAAAATGTTAGTTTTACTGATGCGCCATCGTGCAGGTCTAGCCGAAAATTCTGCGTACGCAGATTTCTTCCCCCAACCTTTGAGAAATAGTTGTCATATTGCTAGATATTATAACCACGAATATTTCTTATAAAAGGTTTCATTTTAATTCATTACTTTGTTCTGTTGAAAACCATTAGCAATCGTATTTCGGTCGCTTTTAGTTGGTGGTTTCCTTGCGCGAGCAACTTGCATGTAAGTTATTTCACTTGTATTTGCTAGCGCAGATCATTGCTAACGCAGAGCGTTGCTAGTGCATTTAACTCAGGTGCTAAAATAATAATAGAGTAATAATTAAAACATGTGGTGCAAATATATGATTGAAATCGCAGTAATCCACATATTCAGTTAATCTGTTTTTCACTCCTGATCTAGTTTCGGTAAAAAAGTTGTAGAATTTTTCTTTGAAAGCTATTAACAGAAGGGTGCCGATCTCAATTGCTGCATTATTAGGATATTTGAATCGGTTAGCATGAAGATGATGTTTCAATCTACAGAACGAATAACGATTTTGCAGGATCTGCAATACTCCGTGTTTCAGAACCATTCGTTTACGACACCTTCTATGTTTTAGTTTTGTCACTGCATATCCAACAACATATACGAGAGCATTCATCTCGGCTATATCTGGCAATTGAAGTTTATCAAAATCTATTGATTGAAAATATCGCAATGAACAATTTTCCGTATCGATTGCCAGTGGATCTTGTTCCGACTCTTTTACGTTATCAACTAAAGTAACAATATTATCATATTCACAGTTCGTATTTGTAGTAGCATTCAAACATTTAGCAACACTACTGTATTTTAAAGCAGCTACAAATTGATAGCAGTTTGGTGTATCATTGAACCCACAACTGCGTCGAATACTTGAAAACTCATTTTCCAACGCATCTTGACAAATGAAATTGGTTCGAATGAAGGGTACCCCATATTTGGTATTCAGAATAGTCCATAACTCTCGGATCGCGTGTATATTATGTACATACCCACGCAAGCATGGAGGATGCCGTTGTTTTGATGTTAACGAATCATTTGCTTCCTGTGCTGCCTGAAATATCGAATGAATAAATACCAAACAAAAAATTGTTCATACTATATTACAACAGAAGGATCAAAGCAAGTCGCTGGAACGAACATCATGTCTTGAAAATGTCCTCCATGCTGTTTAAGAACTCCCAATGATTGCTATTTCCTTTAATTGCGGCTCTCAATGGCTGCAAACATTGTGGGTTTACCATAACATTGAAATCCACTGCTTTGTGTATGTACTGATTTAGATAGATAAATTCGCCATAGATTTATTTTAAAGATTATGCGTGTAAAAATTTTATGGGGAATCATTGTGTAACTCATTTTTATTAACTATGTTTACAAAACTAAATTCAATTTTCTTGTGATCAGCTTACAACATGAAGAATTACTAATACTTGCCTTGAGTTTATCTGATTCATTACGTGAATTGAATACGTCGAACAAGTTGTCGAAAATCTCAATGAATTCGGCGGTATCTTTTGCTTCAGCTCTCAGATTCTCTAACGGTACATGTATTTTATAGCGTTTGCGGTTGTTCTGGTTGTACGAGTAGCAGTTTTCACACTCATTTTTGAAAACGGTGGCAAGAAAACAGCTTTTCTTGTTAACTTTGGAACTAATCGAGGTACGTTTTGTACATCTAGAGAGAATAATTCGCGTATATATCGGAATGAAGCAATCTTATTCTTATAAAGGACGACTTTGGAGAACAGATTATATCGCATTGATTTAATCAAATGCGGAGTGTCGTAAAATAGCACTACTGGATTTCCATCAACTAAAAACATTGTTTTTTTTTGTATTCACCCCTAACACCTCTGCCGTTTGAATATTGGTTGCGTGTTGGTCCATTATAACTGTGATTTGAATGAAACCTGCAGTTGACAGATGTTTTACAGCTTCAACCATTACTCTAGCATGACAACTACTGCCAAGTGTTGAATTAGCTAGAAAATAACCAAAAACATGGAATATTTAAAAAAAACACACTTTGAATTATATTTTCGGAGTTCTTACCAAACTCACCTGCTTGTATTTTGAGCATACCCCTCATTTGCCAAACTGAAGATGTTGTTGTTCTCGAATGTTTTTACCTCTCCGTCATCAGGCATACCATGGAATCGATCTGTCTTTGCATGATATTCTAGAGTAGGTTTTACTGACATACCGTCAATAAGAATAGAGACTATTCTATCAACCATACTCATAGATTTCGCGGACACTGCCATTCTTCTCAAAATTTGTTCATTAAATCCTGGTGATAGACCAATATTCTGTTGCCACCTTGACACTGTTCGTGGATTTGGCAGACAAATGACTTCCGCCAGCCGTAATGATCTATATCCTGTTGCAGATCTTATCTTTTGTCGTGTTGCAAGGGGTTTTATATGATGGTAACGCCTAGTATATATGCAATTCCGCCATTTACAAGGAATCACCCGAAATGCAGCGACATGTTACGCACACGACTTACCTCTGGAGCAGTTGACTGGCTAATGAGACAGCACGACCGAAGGAATGCCACAAGAGCAGTTTATACTCTCGCTCTCTTGAACAGTACGTAAGCACTCACACAACCTCACATACTATAGCCTGGTTCACATTACAATAGCGGACCTTACACTATCATTAAAAGTGTCATTACTAAAAAATAATGTCATTTTTATGAACGTGTAATGGTGCAGTAATGACGAGATTTCTATCAAATTTGAAATACATCATTACTTAGACATCATTAAAAATGACAATAATAATGCTCGTGTAAGGGCCGCTAATGTCGTTCAATCACAGTGAGCTGTTCATACCACACAGTATATTTGTTCTTCATTGAGTTCTCGATTGATTCCAGTAAAATAGGATTTTGTTGTACATATCTCAACACATTCATTTCATATTTCGTAAACTTCTGTTTCGCCTTCAATAGTGTCCGTAGTTCATGAATTTTATGATTTTTTGAAACCAGCGAAGTTTTTCTTCTCTTACACAATAGGCGAAGGCTTCTAAGCTGTTTCTTTTCGCATCTCAATGCTGTTTGAAGTCTAGAAACTTTAATTTTTTCTTCTTCATATAAGTGATGCAGCGAAAAATTCGTCGAATCTGAATCTGTACAAGTTCATGTTTTGAACTAAATAGCACAAAATAGATTCAAACGTGATTCGAAAGTTTTACTGATTGCACAGTAGGGTGGGACAAAAAATTGATATCAGCTCCACCAAAAGAGAAACTATATTTTCGCGCCCGAGGTTTCAAGTTTGTATGAGATTTAGTATGGAGTATGGTATGTCCAGACCTGTCTGTAGTTTATTATTCAGAGCATTAATGACACGACCTTTGTAAAGAATGGCAGAATCATCGGCAAATTGTGACAGAACACCACCATCCGGAAAAGCGGGATGTCTGATGTAAAAATGTTGTACAGGATGGGACCTAGGGTTCTTCCTTAAGGTACACCAGCAGGAATAGTAAATCTTTCTGGAAGTGCATTATGCAGAGAAACCTAGAATGCTCTATCTGCAAGACAATTTTTAATAATTGTTAGAAGATACATCGGAAAATTGCAGTTTGAACACCAGGCCATCGTGACACACAAATGCCTTTTCAATATCCAATATTGCCATGGCAGTCGTTTTGGACACTTTTGCTGGATGACGTTGTTAGACCTTGTGAGTTGGTGGATGGTGGATCTTCCTTTCCGGAACCCAAACTGTTCTTCCAGTTCATCTGCGAAAGCAAGAATTCGCCTTTGTATGGACTTTTCAAACAGCAGAGGGCAGAGAGTAAGCTGATGGGCAGATAGCTCTTGGAAAAGGAAGGATCTTTATCCGGTTTCAAAACTGGGATAACTTTATCTAACTTCCACATTGAAGGGAATTTTTACAATAGCCATCAGCTCATTCGCAGTGACTCTACTTTCCTCAGGAACCAAGCTGTCTGATTGGTCAAACTTATCTACGCTATCAGCAACGCAAGCTTTTGCTGGAAGTTCCTTGTTGCGAAGCTCAGTTATCATTCCCTGGATTATCCTAGTTAAATTGTTATAAGAGGTCTTCTTATCTAAGATGCCAGTTCGTTGATATTGTCTCCGGTAGATATTTCGAAGTCGAATTCGTGGCACTGTCAATTTGAAAAGAGGAACTCCACATATGTTGTACTGAAACCGTCCTATCACGAGCGACTGTGATTGAATGCTGGAAGGAAGATAGGGCTGCATCGATTTCCATCGGGGAATCAAGTGGCAAATCGATATTGATAAGTTGGTCGGCGATTTGTTGAAATTGTACCCAGTCGGTGCGATAATAGTTCCTCCGAGGTTGAATAGGCACTGTTTCTGGTGAAGATCCCAACGTCAGTATTACTAGAAAGTGGTCGGAAGAGAGCTCGTTGAAGACAACCGGAGAGCTGTCTATGGCTATGTTGCTGATAAAGATATCCAAAATGGAACGAAATTCCGATTTGGAAAGTCGTGTTGGTTGATCCGGAGCGAGGATGTTGTACTGTCCAGCTTCGTAATCTTCGGCAAGTACGAATCCGTTTCGATTCTGTGTTTTGTTTCCACACAGCTCATGCCGTGCGTTCTGGTCCCCAGCAATGATGAATTTGTTCTGTCGTCGAGTGAGCATAGCCAGATCTCGCTTCAATGATGCACACGTATTATCTCGAAGATTTGGTTGTTTAGGGAAGTACGCTGCAATGATGATGATGGGTTGCATCGTCGTTGTAATCTCAATTCCGATGGATTCTATAAGTTGCAATTTAAAGGCAGGCAGAAGCCTGTGCTGAATGGATCGTTTAATGGCAATGGCAACTCCCCTTCCTCTGGTAGTTGTCCTTTCGAACCTGTGAATTTGGTAATTGGAAATCAAAATAGAAATTTCAGGTTTAAGATTAGTTTCAGTTAAAATAACAATATCGGCATTCTTCTCTTGAAGAAAGTCGGACAATGCAGCAGTTTTAGAGCAAGTATTCCAATTTACTACAACCAACTCATTATATTGCATATTCGATTTTGAATTTGCTTAAGGCGTTGATTTGATCTAACCGCGTTCTGCAGTTTCGTAGTTTTGTTTTCATTGTTTCAAAAATAACGATCAATTGTTCAGCAGAGAATAAATCAACAGAGTCACCCTTTGCTTGTGGTTGATTATTGCCCCATCCAGGAGGGATTTTGGAGGAAGAATCTTTTTGTGATTCATCGGCTGAATCTTTTGGATTGCTCTGAGGTAATGGCGGCAATTTTGGAATATCCATCTTCGGTGGGAGCCGTGGGAAATTAATTTCATCCTTCTGTGGAACATTCTTGCTCTTTGATTGTTTACGGCACGCCTGTTGTCGAATTTTTGTGAACTCAGCACGTTTGGAACACGATCTGCTAGTAGATGGATGGTCGCTGTTTCCGTGCGAAGGAAACGAAAACGAGATTCAGAACTTGTGTTCAGGGACCTTGATTTCTTTCGAGCGTACAAGCTCTCAGCTGGGAAATAACGTCTTCAAAACCGCAGGCTAGTTGCTCTTGCGTAATGAGAGCCTATGCTTCTGTGGTGGAATAGTTTTTGACCGTTGCGCCGTAACATCCCGGCCTCCGTAAATTGATATAATTTACAAAATATTGAAAACAAGCAACGATCTTCCTATTTCTTAATGTTATAATAATAATTCACACATAATTTTCAATTCGTAATTCATAACTTCACTCATAATAATCAATAAAACCTATTGGCTATGTTTACACTGTTGAAATATTAGGATAAAGTTGTCCTCTATAAAGTGCTGGTGACGGTGATCTATCATCTGATGATTCCCTGTCGTTTGGTGCTGTAGCTGTAGTTTTGGCCGCTCGCAGGTTTGTAATCATATTCCGATGTGTTAAGAATGATGTCAGGGGTTTTGGCGGTCGCCTTCAAGAGGAACACGCAACGGCAAACCAAGATCGAACGGCAAAAGAAACAAATGTTTAACACCGGAGAAAACACGTTTTATTCAGTTCAGTTTGGTTTTAGTAATGCAAGAAAAAAACAAGATATATATAACTTTCAATACTTATTCCAACAAAGGGTGTATTCGCGTATCCAACATCGTCAGGCAGTGATGCCAACACTCCTCCTCGCGAATTCAACCTATGCACCATTATCTGGTTTATTAATCAATCCCAAGTCCTTTGAGAACTTTTTCATTCTAGTAGTGTTCAGCGGCTTTGTTAAGATATCCGCTAACATTTCTTCCGATGGACGATATCTCAACTCAACAGCTCCTGATGACGAAAGTTCACGAGTGTAATGATATCGTGTATCAATGTGTTTCGTTCTCTTTTTATGCTGGTCAAAAGCAACAAAATCGATGCAACCCTTATTGTCTTCGTACATTACAGTTGGCTTTATCTACTCCTGACCTAACTCCTTCAGTAAAATCTGAGAGTGCAACGTATTCCGCCTCCATCGTCGAAAGTGTCACACAGCTTTGCTTTCTACTGGCCCAGCTGACTGTAGCTCCTCCTATACGAAACACATATCCACTGCAAGATTTTCTGTCACTGGGATCACCTGCCCAATCGGCATCACAGTAGCCAATCAGCTCAAATTCATCCTCCAGATTCCCCAACTGTAGCTTGTAATTAACTGTTTAAGCCAGGTAACGGAGTATCCTCTGACTCTCCCTCCAATCAACTTCGGACGGACAACTGAGTTTACAACTAAGAATTCCAACACAAGCTGCAATGTCTGGACGGCTGTTAGTAGCCAGATATAGCAGGGAACCAATCAAACTACGATATTCTTCATTGTCCTTCAGCTGCTCACTATCCTTGCACAATTTGAAATAGCCCGGATCCATTGGATACTTAGATCCCTTTGCTTCATTCATCCCGAAACGCTTTAGAAGTTTGTTAATAAAACTTTGCTGGCTGACACTGTAGAAACCGCTTTCGCTCTTTTCAACTTTAATCCCCAAGAAACAAGATATTTCACCCAAACTCGTGATTTGAATCGTCTTCTGCAATGAAATCTCGATAAAAGATATTGCATCCTCCTGCGCACAAACCAACAAAATGTCGTCTACGTATAAAAAAAAGGCAAATCCAATCTCCTGCTGTAAGCCGCTTCCGGTACAGACATGAATCACTTTTACACTGAGTAAATCCCAGTTCAGTTAGAATTCGGGTTATCGTTTGATGCCAAACTCTTGCCGTTTGCTTAAGACCATAGATACTCTTCAGTAAGCGACAAACTCTATGTGGCTGTTTCTGATTAACAAATCCTGGAAGTTGTCTCATATAGATTTCTTCGCTCAGTGTTCCGCAAAGATACGCCGATTTCACGTCTTGCTTAACCATCATTTTTCGTTTTCCTGCAACAGCTAACAATACACGAAGAGTCGACTGCATTGCAACAGGAGCGAAAATATCCTCGTAATCAAAACCATAGCGCTGCGTAAACCCCTGTGCCACGAGTCTAGCTTTAAACCTCTCAACCTCACCATCGGCATTCAGTTTCTTTCTGTAAACCCATTTACTTCCAATTACGTTACGATTGAGTGGTGGATCTACTAACTCCCATGTACCATTGGAGATCAATGATTTATATTCTTCGTGCATGGCTTTCAACCACTCCTCCTTTTCGGGTCCTCCAACGGCTTCTTTGAAGGTAACTGGCTCATTGTGCTCCATCACCATAAGTCCTAACTCATAATCTCTGAATCGCACTGGCAAAACATTTCGTGTAGATCTTCCACGTACGTCAGACAGTTCACCGTTGTTTACTTCATTTTCTTCTTCGGAAAATAGATCTTCAGCACTTTCATTTTCTTGACCAGGTGTTTCGTGACTTTTAGCGAGTGGTAGCAATTCAACAGAAGATTCTACCGACTCAATAGACGTTTCACGGTTCATTTTCATGTCCAAGTTTTTGTTCATATGTAAATCTTCATTGAATTTCGCATCACGACTTATTGTGATACGATCATTTTCCGTATCGAGGAAACGATATGCTTTGTGCTGATTTGAATATCCAACAAATACCATTTTTTTCGATCTTACTTCCATTTTTCTTCTTTTTTCGGCCGGTATCTGCATCCATGCTTCGCACCCAAAGATTCTAAAATGCTCTAATGATGGTTTCTTATTGTACCAACGCTCAAACGGACTCATACCAATAGACATAGAAGGCAAACGGTTTTGAATATAAGTCGCTGTCAAAACTGCTTCTCCCCAGAAGCGCTTATCAAGACCTGCTTCCAGTTGCATACACATTGTCATGTCTTTCAAAGAGCGATTTTTCCTCTCCGCCACTCCATTTTGTTGAGGAGAGTATGGAGCCGTGAACTGACTCACAATTCCCTCATCTCGAAGAAAGGATTGTAATTCTTTCCCCGTATACTCGCCGCCTCCATCTGATTGGAAAATACGCGGGGTCTTCCCTATCTGGGTCTTGCAAAATAGAACGAACTGTTTAATCTTCTGTGCGGCTTCGGACTTGCTCCGCAAAAGGAATACAAACGTCATACGAGTATAGTCATCGATTAAAGAAAGAAAATATTTGTTTTCACTAGGCGTGCTAGTCATCGGTCCGCTCAGATCGGTATGCACTAAATCAAGTTTGTCTCTAGCACCACGATCAGCAAACTTTGGAAAAGGAGTACGAGACATTTTACCCTCCAAACAGCATTGGCATATTGATTTATGCCCACAGTCAATTAACTTCATTCCAACGGCATAACCTCTAGTTGGAATCGCTTGCACAACATCGATATCGCGATGGCCAAGCCTACGATGCCAGGTGTGCTGACAGTTCGTAGTGTGAGGTGATTGAACGCTAAGTAATACTTGCTCTTGTGTACACAACTTATACAAGCTACCGTGACGTAAAGCCACCGCCGTAACTTTTCCTTGCTGGTCACGAATCTCACATCGATCAGTACAAAACATCACCGTAAAACCTTTATTTGCAAGTACGTTTACCGATATTAGTCCAGTTGCCAACTTTGGAACCCACAGTACATCACGTAACACGATATCAACGGGTTCACCGTCACTGTTTATACCAACAAGTGTTCCTTGGCCGATTCCAGATGCCACGGCTCGTTCTCTGTCTGCCAGCATCACACTTATGTCAGCTGCTTGATTGAATACTGTAAAGAATTTCCTGTCACCTGTCATATGACGCGACGCACCGCTATCAACAAACCACCACGACGATTCTCCTTGGCCAACCATCCAAGCCAGCGGTCCATCCGCTATACTTGCTTTCTTCACATTCGTATCATCGGTTTTCTTCGGTTGATTTGTATGAACAGATTTCTTTTCGGTATTCTCAGAAGATTCCTTTTTCCAAGCACGACAATTTCGTTTCAAATGTCCGGTTTTCTTACAGCGAAAACAGGTACGGGTCTCTTTATTCATATCAGTCGAACCCCTCCGCAGCTTTCTAGATTCCGTTCGCAAAGCCTTTTCAGCACCTGTAGCAGATCCACAACGTTCACGACGCTTTTCCAACTCAGCGAGTAGTTTTGATTTTACCAAATCGAGAGTCAATTCATTCACTGGTCGTTGCTAGTGGGTCATAAGAATCTGGTAGCGAGCATAACAGCATTGCCACCTGCCATTTCTTCGGGATCTCTTCACCGGCATCCGCGATACGTTGAAGCAAATCGGTAAACTGTTGAAGATGTTGCTCCATATCGCCTTCTTCTTTTAGCTCCAACCGTGTCAGCTTTTTAAGAAGGTACACTTCTGAACCCTTGTCATGATAATCCTTCAGAGCCTGCCAAACATCCTTTGCACTTTCACAGTTCCGGACGATGCTAGTTTGGCTATCCTCAAGGCACAAACAAATTGTGGCTCGCGCTTTCATATCTGCTTTAGTCCACTCGGGTGTCAATGGCTCCGGTTTCTGATCCACTAAAGCTTGCTTCAGATAGAATTGGAACAAAGACAATTGCCTGTATTTTAGTTATTTGTTATTGAATTCAAGATCTTTTTTTATACAAATGTAGCGTTTTCTTCATACTTTTAAGAAAAACTACGGATAAAATTATTCGTCACGGTTTCGAAGTAATTCTCGATTTTTTCCTGTAACACGGCTCATTGGGCGGCGCACACGTTCATCGTTCATCGTTTTAGCTATCTTATTCCACCAGGCCGTCATCTGATTGATGTCTTTGAAAACCTTTCCCTTTGCCTTGAGTCTCTTCTTCATGATTGCCCAGTATTTCTCAATAGGGCGGAACTGGGGGCAGTTGGGTGGGTTAAGGTTTTTCGGAACAAACTGGACCCCTTTCTCTGCATACCATTCTTGAACGACTTTGCTGTAATGACAGCTTGCCAAATCTGGCCAAAACATCACGGGATGGTCATGGGATCGAATGAACGGCAAAATTCGTTTTTGGAGACACTCTTTTGGTATAGTTTCGATGTCATTGTCTTATTCGTAACGAAAACTTTCGTTTTTTTTGCCACAGCCGCAAATGTCCTGCGAAATCATAAATTTTCTTGCGAATTTGTCGGCAAAAACAAATTTAAATTTGGCTAGAACATCCCCTTGAACTGTTTCCAAGTAAAAATTTTGACCTGGGATTTGCCCGAAGTCAGCCTTGACATAGGTTTCATCGTCCATCAGAAGACACCCGCCGAACTTGGTCAACACCTGGTCATATAGTTTCCGAGCACGAATTTTGACCTTACTATTCTGTTTTATGGTCCGATTTGGCTGTTTGCTAGCTCGATACGACTTGATTCCTTCCCGGAGTCGAGTCTCTTCACGGTACTATGAGCAGCACCGAATTTTCTGACCAAATCACGGTGCGACAGATTAGGATTCCTCTTAATCGTCTTCAAAATCTTACCACGCAGTTTCCGGTAGACAGTTCCACTCCGACGATTGGCTAGAGGCTTCCGAATCGTCGTCAATGTTTCCTTATAAAGTTTGATAACGCGTCATACGGTATTTCTGGGCAATTTCAGCTGTTTAGTTAGCCTAGATGCAGACCACAATGAATTTTCCAAAAAACTATGCACAATTTTTCCTCTTCTTTCGGTTTCCATGTTGATTGTTTACAAAGTACAGTCGACTTGGGGAATATCAAAAATCATACGTGAAGCTGACAAAATTCCCGACACGTGGCCTTAAGAACTTCCAAATCCGTCCACCAGGAGCGCCACAATTTGAGCAAAAGTTTGTTCCAATTCTAAATGAAGCAAGCTTTATCACGTTCCATAATTCGTCTCTTATAAGCATCATTTCGATCTTGAATTTCCAGGATTGATAATTCTGGTTATTCAACTTCGGGAGCGAGAAACGGGGTTGATCTGCCATCTTTAGAAGATTCTTTCGCTCACGGAATAATGCCGGCAGCACCTTTTACAAGCAATTTGTTTTTCTGGTAAAAACACAGCGTAATCGTTCTTCGCAGCTTTCACTCTGGGCCCATAACCTTTTGGCGGTCGCCTTCCAGAGGAACACGCAACGGCAAACCAGGATCGAACGGCAAAAGAAACAAATGTTTAACACCGGAGAAAACACGTTTTATTCAGTTCAGTTTGGTTTTAGTAATGCAAGAAAAAATAAGATATATATAACTTTCAATACTTATTCCAACAAAGGGTGTATTCGCGTATCCAACATCGTCAGGCAGAGATGCCAACAAGGGGGTCCCAAAAGGCAGCTAGTAATTGCCATCCAAGACCATAAATATCATATAAAATTATTCCATGCATTACCGTGTCTACGATAAATTTGATGGCTCGTCCGATTGCATACAATCCAATGATAGTTGACGTAAAATTTTCTATCCAGTTTGTCCAGTATTGTGTACCACCGGCCTCCAAATTGGAATTTTGCCGGCATAAGCGGAGTGCATTCGATTTCAGTTCCTCTCAGCTGCAATGTTCTTGTTACAGGAGTTAAAAACATTGTTTCATTGCCATATTTTACAGGTAATTCTTGATAACACCGCTCTGTTGCAAATGGCTTTACGTATACGGCCTTACATTCCAAAACGTGTAGAACTTCTCCAGTTACGACAGCAGAAAATCCTGATCGCTTCATTATACTTGTAACGAATTCCGTTGGGTTTAAACGTGCAAGTGTCAACTTTGTCTCAAGTAGTGCTTTATCTATTTTACACATCTCTGTCATTACTGCATTATAAACTTCGTCCAGTCTTTGGCCGATATAGTTCTCAACCATGGTTATCTTTGAGTTGAAATACGTGAATATGTCGTGGTTCTTAGCACTATCAGGCTTTCGATGAAATGGTGATTTAAATTCTGACGCTTCCAAAATAAATATTCTTGGATGGTCGGTTTAACCGCAGATTTTCGATGTGCCTTTGGTTCTTATTGAAAATAGATGTGTATCTGATATAGATGTGTATACTGCTTGCTGAATTTGGCTTCCATCCAAGTTCATGGTTTTGTTTACAAATCCTTCGTATAATACTTCGAACTCTGAATCTTCACATCGTTGATTGAGGCTAATATCCCAAGTTGTGTAGCCATCCTCTGAATCTAAACATTTTCCGTGTGAATACGGACAGATTACTCCATGTCGTAATATGATTTGGTCATTTTCATTGTCAACTGCAGCGAGATAGTTGTATAATGAAATCTCGTATTCATAGTAAACTAATGCGCTGGTCCATGTATACTCAGGAGTTCTATAAACGCCTCCATTGCAATTACTTCCGGAAACATGGCCCACTATTAATGTTTCCCCTCTGGTTGTGCTGTTTCTCCTAATTTCTCGAATTCTACTGTTATGGGTTAATGTTACCGCCCCTATCAGGTGAGTGTTCCTACATTCTTCTGCTGTAAATTCCTTCACGATGTATGAATAGCCTCTTTCGTAATCTGATGTGTGAGAATGCATCCCACAGTGTCTTATGGATCGTTTTATGATCACCTTGCACTGATAAACCATAACAAATCCTTTGGTACTGCGTTGAAGTACTTGAATCGGTACTTCAGTGATAGTTAAATTTTTGATTGACGGAAGACATGATGAAACGTCCATTAATGAGTAGCTTGTCATATTGACTTCCGGGTTTGCACAGTCGTAAGCTATCAATCCTTGCATTGTTTCCCCAAAAGCTGATGCCAGAAAAAATAAAAACATTAACACGGTTGAGCACCAGAAGGTCTAACCAGGCTGATGCCAGAAAATATAAAAACATTAACACGGTTGCGCACCAGTAAAGTGTGTTAAAAATTATACACTATCACTGAAAATGGGGAAAAACCTTAAAAAATTTTCTAAATCGACCTCAAATCTTTTCCAATTTGATGGTGTTTATCAGTAGACGGTCAAACAAACCGATTTCGGTTATTCTTTTAAGAATCGAAGAAAATTTTTTTTTTCGCCTTTTTGCCTTTCTCATATAGAAGAGTTATGCAATCACTGTGAAAATCGACTTTTGAACCGAGGCCCGGAGGGCCGAGTGTCATATACCATTCGACTCAGTTCGTCGAGTACGCAAAATGTCTGTGTGTATGTGTGTATGTAACGTTTTTTTGCACTAACTTTTCTCGGAGATGGCTGAACCGATTTTCACAAACTTAGATTCAAATGAAAGGTCTTGTGGTCCCATACAAAATTCCTGAATATTATTTGGATCCGACTTCCGGTTCCGGAATTATGGGGTAAAATGTGCAAAAAATTGTGAAAATAAGTACACTAACTTTTCTCAGAGATGGCTGAACCGATTTTCACAATCTTAGATTCAAATGAAAGGTCTTGAGGTCCCATACAAAATTCCTGAATATTATTTGGATTCGACTTCCGGTTCGAGAGTTATGGGGTAAAATGTGCAAAAAAAAGAAAATATATATGTTTTAACTTTTCTCATAGATGGCGCGACCGATTTTCACAAACTTAGGTTCAAATGAAAGATCCTGTGGTCCCATGCGTTATTCCTGAATTTCATGCGGATCCGACTTCCGGATCCGGAAATATAGGGTAAAGTGTGTTAAAAATTGTACACCATCACTGAAAATAGGTAGAAGCCCTAAAAAATTTTCTAAATCGACCTCAAATCTTTTCCAATTTGATGTTTTTTATCAGTAGACGGTCAAACAAACCGATTTCGGTTATTCTTTTAAGAATCGAAGAAATTTTTTTTTGCCTTTCTCTTATAGAAAGGTTATGCAATCACTGTGAAAACCGACGCTTGAACCGAGGCCCGGAGGGCCGAGTGTCATATACCATTCGACTCAGTTCGTCGAATAAGCAAAATGTCTGTGTGTGTGTTTGTGCGTGGGTATGTGCGTATGTGTGTATGTAACGTTTTTTGCACTAACTTTATGGGGTAAAATGTGCAAAAAAAAGAAAATATGTGTTTTAACTTTTCTCATAGATGGCGCGACCGATTTTCACAAACTTAGGTTCAAATGAAAGGTCCTGTGGTCCCATACGTAATTCCTGAATTTCATCTGGATCCGACTTCCGGATCCGGAAATATAGGGTAAAGTGTGTTAAAAATTTTATACCATCACTGAAAAGAGCGAAAAACCGTAAAAAGTTTTCTAAATCGACCTCAAATCTTTTCCAATTGATAATTTTTATCAGTAGACGGTCAAACAAATCTATTTCGATTATTCTTTTAAAAATCGAAGAAAAATAATTTTGAAGAATACCACAGTATTATATATGATAGTTTGATTGATATGAGATAGGCATCATTACACCACTAGGGGGATTAAAACAGGTTTTTTGTTGCATAGCTTTGTCTTTCATACCCTTGACGGCATCTATATCATTTTTTGGCATTTTCCCCACGATGCGAAATTAATTGCAGCCTTTTCCATTATCGACGAGTCTGATTCATCTATCAAGACCTTTCCTGGCTCCTGTATTGGGTCGATGGCGTGGGGATCAAATTGTCAAATTTCAAATTTCAAATTTTCTTTTGTTGGTTTCAAGCAGTATTTCTTGGTGATAATTCATAATAACTGTGCTGGTTTCATTATTCTGTTCTTCTTCGTCTCTACGTGCATCTAAAATAGCTACATTTACTGCTGGTTTTTTATATATTCCCTTTACGGTTTGTATCATAACTGAACGTACTTGACCGTCTGCTGCTACATGAGTTTCAATCACTCTGCCCTTCAGCCATTTCCCATGGGGCGATTACTACGATGTCATTTACCTTAATCGGTACTATTTTCCCTGTCCATTTGTTCCTTTTTAACAACGTTGGGATGTATTCCTTTTTCCACTTATTCCAAAAGTGTCGAGAGTAGTGTTGTACCATTTTCCATTGTTTTGTTGTCAACTCCTGTTGAGCTGGGTCAAATGGTGGAACGTATTCGCCTGCACGACCGATTAGGAAGTGGAAAGGTGTCAATACTTCATCATTTATTCCGTCGATGGCGAAATCCGTGAGAGGTCTGGAATTAAGCATAAATTCAGCCTGTATTAAGGCAGAGCGTAAGGTTTCCACTTGAGGTCGTCGTTCGCCACATGTATTTAAAACTTCGTAGATGCAATTTTTAATTATTCGTATTAATCTTTCCCAAACACCTCCAAAGTCTATGTTGGAAGTTTCTTAGACATACTAAGAAAGCATCCGTATCTAGTTTTTCTGCTAACTCAATATGAGAGGCTCGAGTTGATAAACATGTGAAAATTACTCCCCACCTTTTTTCGATTGAACGTTTCACTGCTACTTCAAATGGTCCGAAGTAGTCTACTCCAGTGTGTGTGAAAGGATGTGCATAGATGTCTAACCGCCCCTTTGGTAGGGCGTCTAGTATAGATTGGGAGAAAGTTTGCCTTGTCAAGTCGTCCGTTTGCTCTCATTACTCCATACTCGTCTAAATAGGGATTTAGACTTGTCAATTTGCTGGGCTTATTTAAAACTCCGTATCTTGAGAGTTCTTCCATTTCACTGGTAAATATATCCCATTGCGCCTTTCGTATGATGGCGCTTTCTGCCACTTGTCGATTTTTAGCGAAACATTTCTCACAAATCCCTTTCTGTCTCTTGTCCAATCCGTAAATTTTTTAAGTATGCAGGTGTGGTAAAGAAGGGCTTCCCAATTTGAATATCGATTTTCTTGTATGAAGTCGGGTTTTGCATCTTCGTAATAATGAACAAGTACCGTGTTTTCTCCAGGTACTGGGTCCTCGACCTTTTTAGGTTTTATCTGTACTGCGTTTTTGTGCAGCAATCTATTGTGGTTTCCTTTACATCCAGTTTCGTTGCACTTACTTTTGGTCCAACAATCTATGGCTCTATGTTTGCTACTTGCCAAACATTTCATGCATAACTTATTTTTTGTTACAACTTCCCACCGTCTTTCTAGATTCATTGCCCTAAATTTATGACACTGTACCAGCTTGTGTGACTCCATACAGGCTGGGCAAGACGGTCGTTTTTCATCGAGTAGGTTTATTCTGTCCCTTTTTGCTCTATTTTGGGATATTGAGGTCATTAACCTACAAGTGCGTGCGTGAGGTTTCAACCATTCACTTAGTTCTATCAGCGTGGGCGCTATATTATTTAGTTGTAGCTTCTCTGCCCATTTTATTTGTAGGTTGAAGGGTAATTTATTTACCGTTTCCTCCACTAATCTCATATCCTGCAGGTAATCTTCTCTGTCCAGAATAATCATGTTACTGATCAAATTTTCTAACGCGTCAGCAATTTCGGCTACGGAGTTTTTATTTTCTTTTCTTATTTTGTCAGCTCATGCAACAATTCTTTGTAAACCGTCTCAGGTCTACCGAAATTCCGTTCCAATCTTTCTATGATTTTAGGAACATTCTCGGGATCCATCATCAGTGGCTGCCTCCATTTTGGATTCCTTTTGACTGGAGTCTCTTTTGACCTTCACGGCCTTCTCCAATGAATGGATTTGTTCTTCTGTGGCAGCACATTTGATACAAATCCAGCGCTCTCCTTTGGTTGGTAATCTTCCCAACCCTGCGCATCCGTGGTGGAACCATCGGTCACATTCGTCACATGCGACCATGTCCTGCTTGTTATCTGGTTCTGTGCACAGACGACAATGTCCATTCTTATTTTTCACGAAATGAGACATTTTTCTTATATGTCGTGATGCCGTCCGCACCGTTTATAATTCACTTATCGAAACTCTCTTTGGAGTTTACACTTCGATGCCGTCCGCACCGTTCTTCAGAATCACTTTATTAGCTTACTCGATCTTAATGGTGCCGAGCACACCAAACTTTTCCAACTCTTTCTTAATGGTGCGAACACACCAGATCTTTACGCTCGATCTCAAAGGCGCCGAGCACACCGATATTTATTCCAAGAGAGGTCAATTTCCTCTCTGGAGCCACCACTGTTTTCGTGCGAAGGAAACGAAAACGAGATTCAGAACTTGTGTTCAGGGACCTTGATTTCTTTCGAGCGTACAAGCTCTCAGCTGGGAAATAACGTCTTCAAAACCGCAGGCTAGTTGCTCTTGCGTAATGAGAGCCTATGCTTCTGTGGTGGAATAGTTTTTGACCAGCTGAAAGTAGTCTTTTTAGCACTAAGCACAACCTTAAATCTCGGAAAAAGGCTAGTTGTCTCTTCTGTGCGGAGACCTATGCTTCTAAATCGGAGGATTACCGATTGTGTTAGCGAAAAGGCTTTTGACAAGGAGATGAGAAATTTCGGCCTCAAACATCTATTCGATTTGACTTTCCGAAAACTTCTGATTTTATTTACAAATTTAGGGTCTTATATACTAATTCCTAGTCTAGAAAATCTGGACCTCTAGTAGAGATCCTTCTAAAAAATGCTGCACGCGCATGCGCGTTATTTCAAGTATTCTTGCGCGTGCGTCGCTATGGACCGGCACGTGCTTGCGCTACTATCTCTTTTTCTTCCACGTGCCCAGCTGATCACTGAGCCGCTTCGCACATGGGCAGCTGATGGCTGGCAATGTCTAACTCACTTGCAGCGCGGCAGCTATTAATCTGTAGGACCGTTGCGCCGTAACAGTCGCCATCACAGTTCACACATTTTACAGCGATGTCATCTAGTTGGCAATCGTTAGTATTGTGTGATTCGGCACATTAATCGAAATGTGCCCTGAACCATTCTAATGGTTACATTCATCACTTCGCTTACTCTATGCTTGATTGTCAAATGCATTTCCCTCCGGTTGCTTCTTCGGAATCGCATTGTTGTTGTTTTATTTTGAACTGAAATTTGGTTGGTTGAAACTCCGTCGCCTGCAGAGCTCTTGATTCGATTCACAGTACCGAATCTGAAACAGTAGTTCATAAATCGATGTGTGCTGTCGGAATACTAAGCTATAGTATAACGGCTCATACGAAAGTTCGCTAGTAATATATTTGATTAGCGCAGCCGCACTCAGTTTTCCTCGTTGGCCTAGAGCATTTACACTGAAAACGTAATTCTCGTACGATTCTTTAGAATCCTTCATGCATTTAGCCAGCTTTCGATGAATATCCGCTTCATCTTCATAGTCTGGAAACGCCAGAAGTATCGTTTATTTGAAATCTATCCATGATAAGATCGTTTGGCGAACACCTAAGAACCACTGGTGTGCCGCACCGGCCAATCTGCACGTAGCATAAAGTTGTCTTCTTGCTCCAGTCATAAATTTCCTGGTAATGATCGATTATTTCGATCCAGTCCTTAACACCTCCGCCTTCCTTGAACAAAGGTATCAGTTGCTTCAGCACTTGCGGATGAAACATTCGTTTATCGACGGGTTTCTTTTCCTCCTGTTCTTCATACTCCGGGTCATCTTGATGCCTAGAGCTGTGCTTTCTCGCTGGCATTATATCGCTTGCCACGTATTCGCTTGAAGAGACAAAACTCGTCGCTATCGATGAACGATTCACTTGGCGCTACACCTTGGCGCTGGTGGATCGGTTGATAAACTAAATGCGAAAGACATTGATGCCCTCATTGGTGAAATAACAATAATTCATTCGAGAGCTGAATTATAATATATAAAATTTATAAAATTGGTCAAACGCCGATTCTTGGTGAGAGGTTTATCTTCGTATAAATGGATTTCAAATCGCTTTGTGTTTTTTAGTTTGATCTCGAAAAAAGTTCCCTGGAACCAAATACTTTAAATAAGTTGATTGAAAAGTCCCGATTGAATGCGCAAATGCAGGAAATTCTTGTGATATATTTACTTTTTGAGCGTTATTTCATGGAAGAAAGCATCTTGAAAGCGATAATTTTGGACAGCATTGAAACGGGACAGCAATGCTCCAGCATGTTGGATGATGTATTTTTCATTATTCGAAAGACTTCATAAATGCTTTAAAATCACCTCTGAAATCTGGTTACCGGTTACATAGATCTAGCCCAATCGGCACTTCAAAGTTCAATCCAGCAAGAGCAATTACAAACTAGTGACGTTGAACAGGCACGTTCAAAATTTTTGACAACCTTAAACAATGCTGATATGTCCACCAAGTTTATAGAAACGCTGTGGTCGCCTGGAGTTATCAAAAAGTCTACATTCAATCGACTTGGTGGACTAGTTTTAAACCAGGAAGCTCGAGAAAAACTTTAAACAAGGAATGTAATTCTGGGACCGTTATGAAAGTGATAAATGCTTAGTTAGATGAATATATTCCCTCTGAAGATAACACACGAGAAGTTTTTTGTTGCCTTAAACAACCGAAATCAAATTTTTGGTAGTGAATAATTTACGTTGCCGGTACGGTACGCCACTACGAATTACATATTCGTTATGAGACAAGTACTCCAGAAGTGTCGAGAATACAACGCGCCATTGACTTCAAAGCGGCGTACGACATAATCGCTATGGCAGATTATGCACGAAGGCGGATTTCCGTATAATTTGACGTGATTGGTCGAAGCAACGATGGATAGAGTAATGTGCTACGTCCAAGTATCTGGGACGCTCTCGAGTCGTTTCAAGTCTCAGAGAGGGCTACAGCAAGGTTTTGGATTCTTTTGTCTCTTGTTCAATATTGCTTCGAAGAGCGCGGATCAACACGATCATCCGAAAGTACGTACAGCTCTTTGGCTTCGCTGACGATATTGATATTGTGACACATAACTTTGAGAAGATTATGGAAAGAAACATCGAGCTGATAGCCGAAGCTAGATACCTCTATAAAAAGATACAAATTAAAAAAATGAGCAAAAATGACTCAAAACTCTTTGAAAGAATAAATTTAATACCTGCTAGCGGGCCAACTACACTCAGTGGTTTCGTTTCAAGTGAGAATCTCTTGTTTTTGTTTATATTCCATATGTAGTTACCAAGGCTACTGGTAACTGTTTTTCAAATTCAATAACTTACCAACTTGTGTTGCCAGTTCCAACATTTTTTCAAGCAAATCCATTTTGACATTACCAGTTACTGAGGAGTAGTTGAATTTACGATACAGTTTTGATAGTCGAGTGGCAGGTCGTGTCGTCGGCCAGATTCTTATCAACTGTACCTACCGAATGTTCTCGATTTATTACACTTACGTCGCGTACGGGAATAGCCGATAGATGTAGGCTGGATCCCACTCCTGTATTTAAATTGTAGAATTCTCGTGGACGTCCGGATGGCGTTTTCGAAAATAAACGTGTTTTTCGTGTAACAAGATATATTGTGGCTTTTCTCTTTGATGGTGTAGTTAAGAATGTGTTTTCGGTGCACTTTCTGGAAGTCGGCCGGATACTAGAGATCGCACTGTTAGACGCAAACTGTCAAAGTGTCAGACGCAAGCGACAAAATTTCCAGCTGCAGATAGTTGTTGCCTAGGCCGTATCTATTAAATTATTACGCTCAGAAAAATATTACAGTAACCGCAACCTGTTCCTCATGGTCATTTCAACTATGCACTCAAATAATAGTAACGACTATGATATCAGATTATTCACCATCAGTATTGTAATAGGCACTATAACAAAAAATCTACTACTTGACTAGACTATTTGTTTTTATGACTTTTCTGGCGTGGTAATTCTAACAATTATTAAAATGAGAACGAAAAAGTCCCAATGACAATTACAAGTAAGGAGAAATTGAATTTTCGGTCACCATAAAGATGAGAAGTGATATAGTTATGACTACTATGTGAGTAAGTTCTTCTTCAGAATATAATAACGTTACCATGAATAAACATATAGTTGGATAGAGATTGTCAAGTTTGAAAGTGTAACGTCGCTCAACAAATAAAAACACGTCTGCTCGTATCCGAAGAGTAATATTTATTAACCTCCATTTGACGTTTCTCCCTGTAGGGTCTGGAAGCACTGATATGGACAAATGGTTGATTTAGCAACACATCGTCCGGGAAGGGAGTGAGGGAGAAAAAAAAGGAAAAGAGCAGGAACGCTGAATGGACGCGAAATAAAGCCGCTTGATAAAACGAGATTGTCGAGGTGTCTGAAGATTATTATAATCCGAATACGAAGTCTCACACTACAATTTGGCGACGCAGGAAAATTCAGGGTATGTATGAAGGAAAACCGATTGGATTGAACGGTAGGAATCGTGCTTAATAAATCCTATAGTGGATTTGCCCAAGAAGATGGTGTCTTCTTAGAACAATAGCGTTTATTTTCTCCGTTATTGGTTTTCATTCGTAGTAATGTGCATCGGAATTTGCAATTGCGAATCAAACAATAATCTAGGGCGATACTCGAACTTCAGCGTCGATGATGCAATGGGGATCATGAGGGTTGATCAATGTTCGCAAGGGGCGAATAAAATTAGCTAAGAAAAAAAAATATTGGTTAGAACTGTTCGTGAGGGACGACTTAAAAAAAAAAATTTCAAGTAGAAGAAAAATCATGAGGGTTGATTTTTTTCTGCAGGGATGAATTGATTCGGGGTCTTTGTTGAGAATCATGAGGGATGATCAGTTTTGAAATATTGTGGTCTCGTGAGGGTCGATACACAATATAAAAGGGTAGCCGATGTTAAAACAGAAAATATTGCGTGTTGTGAAGACTTTTCAGTCCCGGAACTGTTTGTGGCATATAATTGTAATCCCATTATTTGATTTTATTTTGTCATTCTTTCTCTATTCTATAATAATGAATAATTACGTTACAGATGAGCGACGCTAGACCAATGCCACCATTCAAATGCGAGGACATTGCCAAATCGCGTCTCAACCATGAGTGGAATGATTGGAAGAGTGGTTTGGAGAGATATTTTGATGCTCATGACATCACTGATCAATACAAAAAACGGGCAAAGTTGTAATATTTGGGAGGACCCCAATTAGACAAAGTGTTTACTAACCTGCCGGATGGAAACAAATTCCCGTTAGTTGCTACAGAGAAAATATATTATGACGTGGCAATAGCTGCCTTGGATAATTATTTCCACCCCGTGAAGCAAGATATTCTCGAACGCCGCCGTTTGCGACAGATGAAGCAACTACCAAACGAAAAATTTTCACACTACATGGTACGTTTGAGTCAGCAAGTAGCGTTGTGCGGTTTCGACAAGTATCCAAATGTGACGAAACAAATTTTAACGGAAATGATTATAACGGATGTAATCGTTGAAGGTTGTCTTTCGATCGAACTCCGGAGACGAATGTTGTTAAAAGATCGGACGTTAGAAGAAATTGAAGAGATTGCAACTGGACTGGAAGGCGTTGACTCTCAGATTCAGGATCTGTCTGAGAAATCAACTGATGGTATTGTTACTGAAAAGGTGTTCAACATCGAGAATCGTGCAGTACATGGACCGAAGCGCACATCAATGTCTTTTCACAAACCAGGCACAGCTCGATTTCGGGGTCGTCATTCTATGCAACATGCTAAAAGCATTGTATGTTTCAATTGTGGGAAAGCAGGGCATATATCTACATCGGAACTTTGCCCAGCAAAAGGGAAACACTGCCGAAACTGTAATCGTATAGGACACTTCGATTCTACTTGTAAATCTCCTCGTGCAAGTGTTTCGGAAACACTCAGTAAAAAAATTCGTGTGGTTGAAGAGCAAAGAAATCCTAGTAAAGATGAGAAAAAAGGTTACTACGCTTTTTTTAGCGGTAACTGTAGTAATATGTTAACATTTGAAGTCGGCGGCGTGCCTTTGAAGATGTTAGTTGATTCCGGGGCTGATGCTAATTTGGTGACATCCGAAGCATGGGAAAATTTAAAATCAGCTGGCATACGCGTTACAAGTTCTTTAAAAGGCTCAGATCGTCCCTTTATTGCTTATGGTAGTACTAATCCGCTTGCTGTTCGTGGAATGTTTAAAGCGGATATCAAGATTCTTGACCGTGTCACAGTTGCTCAGTTCTATGTCGTAGAGAATGGACAAACATGTTTGTTAGGTGATGCCACCGCAAAGCTGTTGAATGTTCTACAAGTCGGTATCAGTTTAAATTGCGTAGAGAAGTCGAAGCCATTTCCTTGTATCAGTAATATTGAAATCCACATTCATATCAAACCTGATTCAAAGCCTATTGTACAACCCGTAAGAAGACTACCTATCCCTCTGGAGGCAGAAGTTAATCGGAAACTAAGTGAGATGTTAAGCAAGGATATAATTGAACGGAAAACGGGTCCTACATCATGGGTTTCCCCGTTAGTTGTCGTCGCTAAAGCAAATGGAGAACTGCGGTTGTGTGTAGATCTTCGGAGAGTGAATCAAGCCATTTTGCGGGAGCATCATCCTATGCCTATGATTGAACAAATACTAGCACGAATCGGAAACGGTACTGTAAGAAGTAAGTTGGATATAAAAGACTCATTTCTCCAAATTATGATTGCCCCAGAATCTCGAGACATTCTCACATTCATAACTGAAAAAGGGTTATACAGGTTTAAAAGATTACCTTTCGGTCTAGTGACGGCTCCAGAAATCTTTCAAAGAGTTGTTGACGAAATCCTTTGTGGTTGTGATGGCACACACTGGTATCTTGATGATATTCTCATAGAGGGTAGTACTTGAGAAGAGCATGATTCGAGACTTGAAAAAGTCTTAGTGAGACTTGCGAAGCGAGGGGTTCAATTGAATCTAGAAAAGTGTCAGTTTAGAGTGGCCGAATTGGAATTTCTTGGCCATAAAATTACCGAGTCTGGCATAGCACCATCGGATACGAAAGTGACAGCGATAACAACTTTTCGTCGACCTTCAACCGAAAGTGAGGTCCGCAGTTTTTTGGGTTTGGCGAATTATCTCAATAAGTACATTGCTCACCTAGCTACCTTAGATGAGCCCCTCAGAGAATTGACTAGGAAGGGGATAAAGTTTTCTTGGGAGCCTCGCCATGAAAAAGCTTTTCTAGCAATTAAGCAAGCAATGTCTGACGTGCGTATACTCGGTTTTTATGATTCTTCGTATAGAACGCCTGTGATTACTGATGCTAGCCCTACAGGTCTAGGGGCAATGCTGGTACAGACCGACGATAAAGGGAATAACAACGTAATAAGTTTCGCATCCAAGGCGCTCACAGAAACGGAGAGGAGATACTGCCAAACGGAAAAGGAGGCTTTAGGGTTGGTGTGGGCCGTTGAAAAAATTCAATTCTATCTCATAGGTCGAAATTTTGACTTAGTTACGGATTGCAAAGCTCTGATGTATTTATTTACACCTCGTTCTCGCCCGTGTTCTAGAATTGAACGGTGGGTACTTAGATTGCAGTGTTTCAACTAATCGATTGTTCATATTCGAGGGGATCAAAATTTCGCTGATGCCCTTTCACGACTTTCTTGCCCTATCGTTGAGCCCTCTGATACGACGGAAGAGCTTATTGTTCGTCATTTCACAGCCGTAATTACTGAATCGGTTGCTGTTTCTTGGGAAGAGTTGATTCAAGAATCTCAAAATGATAAAATAGAGTTGAATCACTACCAACTGCATATCGTATTATTTCAACAGAGGTTTGTGATGTTGGTGGAGTGCTTTTGCGAGGAGATCGTATAATTGTACCTGCTACTTTACGACAACGTGTTTTGAACATAGCACACGATGGACATCCTGGAGTGCGAATGATGAAATCGTATCTTCGATCCGTCGTTTGGTGGCCAAAGATGGATGCGGAAGTAGAAAATTATGTAAAAAGCTGTCGTGGATGTACCTTGGTGTCTACACCTGACGTTCCTGAACCAATGTTTCGGAAATCACTTCCTTCTGGACCTTGGGAAGATATTGCTATAGATTTTCTTGGTCCTCTTCCTGATGGCCAACATTTGCTAGTAGTTGTGGACTGCTATAGTAGATATTTAGAAATTCGTGAAATGAGCTGTATTGATTCTACGGAGACAATTGGTTGTTTGATACAAATGTTTGCGCGATTCGGTATACCATCGTTGATCAAAGCGGATAATGGTCCACAGTTCACTAGCGAGGAGTTTAGAGCGTTTGGGAAGGAATACGGAATACGGATAGTAAACACAATTCCTTATTGGCCGCAAATGAATGGTCAGGTGGAACGCCAAAATCGTTCAATTTTAAAACGGTTGCGTATTGCACAGGAGCTTGGTAAAGACTGGCGAAAAGAGTTGCACGAATACCTTCTTGTATACCACGTAACTAACCACCCAACTACGGGCGAAGCTCCATCAAAACTAATGTTCGGACGACGAATTAAGAGTAGACTTCCTCATGTTCCACGTCATTTCGATGATGAAGCTGTGCGAGACTTCGATGGTCTGCAGAAAGAAAAGGGGAAGAGTTATGGCGATAGAAAACGACGGGCTGCGTATAGCGAAATAAAGGAAGGCGATAGCGTTTTCTTAAAACGTGCGAAGAAAAATCATAAATTACAATCGGATTTTTCTCCTGAAGAATATAAAGTTATAAGTAAAAATGGATCTGATGTCATCGTGCAATGCCTGAAATCGGGAAAAGAGTTACGTCGAAATGTTTCGCATTTGAAGAAAGTTCCTGTCGCCCAAGACGATAAACAGTCAACTCCGAACAAAGAAAACGATCATTCGATGCATAACGGTACAATCGACGCTAAATTAAATCCTCACGAAATCGTTGAAGAGGAACCGATACGTTGTCAACGCGGACGACAGCAGCCATCGAAATTTAAAGATTACATTCCGTATTAGTTTAAAAAAAAGTTTAGGTGGGGTTGTAGGGTCTGGAAGCACTGATATGGACAAATGGTTGATTTAGCAACACATCGTCCGGGAAGGGAGTGAGGGAGAAAAAAAGGAAAAGAGCAGGAACGCTGAATGGACGCGAAATAAAGCCGCTTGATAAAACGAGATTATCGAGGTGTCTGAAGATTATTATAATCCGAATACGAAGTCTCACACTACACTACCCTGCGACTGAGTTCATCTGAGGGGCCTGTACTCTACAACTCCTACTTTTCTTTAAACATAGTACTAGCCAACTGAAAAATCCTTCAAATGTGACGGCGGTTTACTATCTCTTCGCGGACGACCTGTTTTACTTATGTCTGTCTCTAGTTGAGACGCCTGTTGCTCCGGCTGTGCCTTATCTGGACTAAAGCGCTCCTTTGAAGAGTAAATAGAATGCTCCTCGTCTGGTTCTGGAATCAATTTCAAATGCGCAATGTTTCTATGCAACATACGGTTAGAGACTTTAGACCAAAATGTTATACATCCGATCCAATTTGTTCAACGACCGTCCATTCTTCTGGACTGAAATTTGATGACAATTTGTTTTCTTTATGTGACCTTTTAATCACCACCACATCCCCAGCCTGTAACGCCCTTAACTTGGCTTGACGGCGATGATCTGCGTATCGCGCTCCTTCATATTTACGAATCCGATCTCGATCCCGAACTTCGTCCACTGACTGTTGCGGAAGGTACTACAATGCTGGTAATTTATCTTTAAGTAGGCGCCCAATCATTAGAACCGCTGGAGCAACTCCCAGTGTTGAGTGTGGAGACGAGTTATACGTAGATCCCACTTCCAATCCGTTCCTTCTGCCTGACTGATTTTCAGATGCTTTGTTAACATTCCGTTGACCCTTTCGACTTCACCGTTGGCCTGAGACCAATATGGTGTTGTCCTTCTTAATTCTATTCCAAACTGTTTGCAGAACGAATTTAACTCTTCGCTAACAAATTGGGGGCCATTATAAGTCTTTATTGTCTCCGGCATCCCGAAACGACAGAATGTTTCGTGTAATGCTTGAACCGTTAATGCCGCGGTAATTCGATTCATTACAATCACTTCGATAAACCTACTAAAATACTAATAGTACTGTTGTTGTACCGTTGAATTCCACTATGTTATATCACGTGACTTTGTGAGTGTAATGACAAAGTCACTATTTTCACAGTCACTATTTTTCCGAAAGTGTATCAAACGTTATAATACAGACACGTATTTCAGAATGCTATTTGCATCCTTCTTCAGTGTATCGGTTTTATAAGTTTATTGAAAGAATGCTGCAATGAAGTTCCTTTTATTCAAACGTAAGTAGGTAGAAACGTAAGTAGGTAAACCACAAAAGGAAAAAAATTTAAAAGGTAAAAACAGGTAACAGAAAACTGGAAGAGTTAGATGTTTTCTATGTTTGTTTTCATCTTGGATATGGGTAGTAACTGGAAAAGCCAAGAAGATCTATTCCCTTGGTCTCGGTTTAATAAAGAGATGGAGTTGTTTTTGAATATTTCTAAACTTTCTGCTGAATCTAATTTCCATAGATTAGAAATTTGTCTTAAGATTTTTATGTCATTAGTAGTGAGTTCATGATCTTCAAAAAAGGCATGTTCTGCTACTTTTAACTTGAAGTGATGTGGTAGTCCCTTTTCCAATTCTTTGGATGCTTTCGCTATTTCTGAGATATGTTCCTTGAAACGAATGTCTAGTGTTCTTTTTGTTTGTCCGATGTATATTTTATCGCAATGAGAACACGAGATTTTGTATACCCCAGACTTTTTCAAATTCTCTGTAGGATCTTTTGTAGAACCTAGTAGAGTTTTCAATTGGTAGTTCATACTGCTGAACACTAAATCTAAACCAAATTTTCTTAGTTTTGATTTTAGTGGGTGTGAAATGTTTTGATTGAAGTCCACTGATATTCTTTTAAAATTTCAGAAGGGGGGTCAAAGTTGTGAGTGATTGTTTTTTCAACAGTCTTAATTTTTTATCGAAGATGGTTTGAATTGTATGCTCTGGATATCCATTGAACTTTCCAATTTCGAACATAAAGTTTTTCTCTTTTATCACAGCATCTTTTCTAAGGGGCAAGGATAGCATTCTATGAATCATATGGTGGAATGCTGCCATTTTGTGTTGATGGGAATGATTAGAAGTATTTGGTATGACACGGTCCGTATTGGTTGGCTTCCTATATATTTCGAATGTTAAGGATTTTGCCTCCCGGACAATAAGAATGTCCAAATAAACTGTTGTCTTTCTCTTCCTCATAGGAGAATTTAATATTTTTTATGTAAATTATAAATTATTGCTAAGAAGTTCGATAAATCGTTGCGTTTGATGATGCAAAATATATCATCTACGTATCTCCACCAGCGATTAGGTAATAATCCCTGCTTATTTAAAAGGTCTTCAAGGTTTGCCATGAATAATTCACATAAAAACGGGGAGAGTGGATTGCCCATTGGTGCCCCTTGTAATTGTTTATAAAATTCCCCTCTGAATTTGAAATAATTTACATCCATGCAAAGCCGGGTTAGAATAAGATAAGACCGTACTTTGCATTTCCATAAACTACTACTATTTTGTTGAAGTAACCAATCTTCCAACAGATTGATTGAGTCCTTCACAGGGACACTTGGGAATAAGGCGGTTACATCGAAAGATACCATCATTTCGTCATCTTTGATTTCGCCTGAATTCTGAAGTTGAGTAACGAATACCTGTGTGTTAGGAGCTGATTTACTGAAGATTTTTTTGGCATAGATTGGAATTCTTTTACTAGCCATTTGGATATTTTTTGAGTTGGGGCCCCTACTGAAGAAATGATTTCCCTTATTTCGTTACCAGGTTTATGAACCTTTGGTAGTCCTTTTATTTTGGATAATGAGGGGTTAGAAACTTTGAGACTACTGAGATTGATATCGAAGTTTGGGTTGCATTCATGAAGAGTTTTATCTACTTTTTTTAATAATATCTGAAAGGGGGTCGGCTCTTTGTTTCCTATAAGGGCCATCATAGATTTTTTGGATTATCAGATTGTCATAATATTGTTTGTCCATAATTACCACTTTGTTTCCCTTATCAGCCTTAACATAAAATACAGGCTTTTCCCGCAATTGTTTCACTAATTCTTTATCACCCATATTTTGTTGATTTTTCAGTGAAGTATTTTTAATGATATCAGCTACAATAGTTCTGGCATCATTAATTTGAGAAAAAGAAAGATTACAGTTATTTAGGCCTGTTTCTACATCTATAATAACTTGTTCGAGATTTACTTTAGAAGAAATTGCATAATTTAACCCAAGATTGAGAAGTTTTGTTTGTTCGTTGGTAAAATTCTGAGATGACCGATTGATTAGGAAGTCTTCTGAAAACTGTATCGGAGGTTTTGGGGGGCGGCGTGCGGAATTTTTGAAACGTAAATTTTCGAATTTCTTGTGAAGAAGAATTCGTTTACGCTCAGATTCGCAATGCTCTGCAAATTTGACTTTGCTTAGAAAAATTTCGAAACCTTGGGGATATTGTTTTGCTAATTTTAAATGAAGATTATAACATTCCAAAGTTTTCACGTTCAGAATGCTAAACAATTTTTTATTTTTATCTTTCAGAATTTGGTGTTGAATTTTATTTTGAATATTTTTAGAAAAAGATCTCCCACCCTTTACCTTGCAGCATGTGGGAGTTAATCCAAATCTACTGCATTTTTTCAAAAATGCAATGTCTCTCGATATTCCACAATTTTCTTTCATAACTTAATAAACCTATTAGGCTCACTTGGCTTGGTAACCATTGTCACTAAATTTCTGTTTTGAGCTGTTAGTGGAATGTTTTCACTAATAGTACTGTTGTACCATTGAATTCCACTATGTTATATCACGTCATTACACTCACAAAGTCACTATTTTCACAGTCACTATTTTTCCGAAAGTGTATCAAACGTTATAATACAGATACGTATTTCGGAATGCTATTTGCATCCTTCTTCAGTGTATCGGTTTTATAAGTTTTTTGAAAGAATGCTGCAATGAAGTTCCTTTTATGCAAACGTAAGTAGGTAGAAACGTAAGTAGGTAAACCACAAAAGGAAAAAAAAAAATTAAAAGGTAAAAACAGGTAACAGAAAACTGGAAGAGTTAGATGTTTTCTATGTTTGTTTTTATCTTGGATATGGGTAGTAACTGGAAAAGCCAAGAAGATCTATTCCCTTGGTCTCGGTTTAATAAAGAGATGGAGTTGTTTTTGAATATTTCTAAACTTTCTGCTGAATCTAATTTCCATGGATTAGAAATTTGTCTTAAGATATTTATGTCATTAGTAGTGAGTTCATGATCTTCAAAAAAGGCATGTTCTGCCACTTTTGACTTTTTTTTTCTTCAGATCGTTTATTTGATATGGCACATAGCTTTAGCTCAGAGGTGTCAAAGTCTGTATTGTATTTTTTCGTACAATATAATTACAATTATTATTCAACATATATACATACACATACAAGGTTGTTGGGAGAGTTAAAGAGTGGGGAATACAATTATGGTTAAACTATAGAAAATTTAAGGTTAGTGTTAAAAAAAGGAGCCGAATTACTGGCGGTTACTCTAGGTTAGTATGGAAAAAACAAATAGTTACATACACACTCAAAAAATATACAATAACACAAAACAGATAATAATAATAATGTAATAACTTCAAAGTCTTCGTGTAATCTTCGTTTCATTTTGGCTCAAAATTTCCGATGTGTGGTTACCAAAAACCAATCAATACGTCACCATATGGCATTTTGGGGAAAGGTGAACTGTAAAGGATGTAAATAAAGAAAAGCAGTAACTAAATTGATAAGCCAATATTTTTCAGAAAGATGTAAATAGAGTACATATAAGTGCAATCGCGACTTGCTAGTACATCTCGCACCGGCACATTTGGTGGCCTACCTCGGGCCCAAAGGGAGTCTCTTAACTGTAATCTTGCGAAACGATTCAGGGCACATGACCACACAATATGCTCGATGTCGTGGTAACCATTGCCACAAGCGCAGATACCATTTTCAGCGAGGCCAATTCGCCAGATATGCGTACTCAACTCGGAGTGATTAGACATAAGTCGGGACATCACACGAATGAAATCGCGACCCACTTTCATCCCCTCAAACCAAGGCTTCGTCGATACCTTTGGAATTATAGAGTATAGCCAACGTCCTAGGTCTCCATTGCTCCATGAAGCTTGCCAACTTTCGAGTGTTTTCTGACGAGAAATGCTGAAAAATTCGTTGAAACAGATTGGTCTTTCGTAAATATCACCTTCCAATGCGCCCACTTTAGCCAATGAGTCTGCCTTTTCATTGCCCGGGATAGAACAATGCGAAGGGATCCAGACTAACGATATTAATTAAGACCGCTCAGATAAAGCTCTCAAATGTTCCCGTATTTTCCCCAAGAAATATGGGGGATACTTTCCTGGTTTCATCGCCCGGAGAGCTTCTATTGAGCTTAGACTGTCCGTGACGATGAAGTAATGGTCTTTGGGCAAGGTTTCAATGATCTCGAGGGTGTACTGAATAGCAGCTAATTCTGCGACGTAAACTGAATCCGGATCACTGAGTTTGTAAGAAGCGGTGATGTTCTGATTGAAGATTCCAAAGCCAGTGGATCCGTTGAGAAATGATCCGTCAGTGTAAAACATTTGTTCACAGTTGGTTGCTCTAAATTTATTGTGAAAAATATTGGGGATCATCTGAGGGCGTACGTGATCCGGAATTCCATGAATCTCTTCTTTCATGGATGTGTCGAAAAACACAGTAGAATTAGAAGTATCCAAGAAATGAGCACGGTTGGGAATATATAAAGAAGGATTGATATTTTGAGCCATGAAATTAAAGTACAAGGACATGAAACGGGTCTGAGAATTGAGCTCGATAAGCCTTTCGAAGTTTTCAATCACCATCGGATTCAAGATGTCGCATCGGATTAGCAATCGATATGAGAGATCCCAGAATCGATTTTTCAACGGTAAGACGCCCGCGAGCACGTCGAGACTCATCGTGTGAGTCGACTGCATGCAACCTAAGGCAATACGCAAAAAACGATACTGAATTCTTTCCAGTTTAATGAAATGGGTGTTCGCTGCGGATCGGAAGCAGAAGCATCCATATTCCATCCATAATCTTATTAAGTCTCCTGGGTGAGCTCCCCACCAAGTTCCAGTTATTGTACGAAGAAAATTTATTCTCTGCTGGCATTTTTGTTTCAGATACCTAATGTGACATCCCCAGGTTCCCTTGGAGTCGAACCAGACCCCGAGATATTTAAATGTGAAGAGTTGAGCTATGGTTTCACCCCTTAGTTGAAGCTGTAATTGTGCTGGTTCCCGCTTTCTTGAAAATACAACCAACTCAGTTTTCTCCGTAGAGAACTCGATACTCATCTGAAGAGCCCATGCGCGAAATACATGTGTTTCTCGGACAATAGATTATACAAAAAGCGTCTTTTGGCGGTGTCAGGCAGATTCTTCAACAAGTTGAATTTGATTCTGTCTAGCCCCGGAGCTTTATTGTTACATGACAGGAGCGCAAGTGAGAACTCTACCATTGAAAACGATGTGTCGTTCCTGTTTGATGACGTGACGTGGGTGATCTTCTGCTCCGGAACAGAGTCAGGACATACTTTTTTAGCGAATTCGAATATCCAGCGGTGAGAATATTCCTCATTTTCGTTCGTGGTATTATGGTTGCGCATTCGTCGGGCCGTATTCCAAAGAGTGCTCATTGATGTTTCTCTCGACAATCCCTCTACGAACCGATGCCAATAACCGCGTTTCTTAGCTTTAATTATGCTTTTCATTTTGAAATCTAACGACGCGTATTTTCGATAGTTATCTGGTGTTCCATTTTGTCGTGAATACGACTTACTTTACTATGGGGTGCCTTTTCAAAATTAGCCATATGGAAGAATGGGCAGAACTTAATCGTGAATATCTCGACTTGTATTAATGGTAGCAACATAATTCTTTCACAATTTCATCAAAAATATGATCAGGAATTTAGGATAATATTTTGAACAGTGTGAGATAACCACAAACAACTCAAAAATAAAGTTTTCTCAAAATTTCAAAATAATGCGGAAAACTCTTTACTTTTACTTGGGTTTTTCACGCAAAGACGACGATTTTGAGGTAGTCAGGCACATATCTTCAACTGAATGCGTATAAATGGGGAACCGTGGTGAAAATCGATCATTTCTTTTCGTGCGTTCGATGGAAGCAGACGTCGTGGGAGTTAAACCATCAACCAGCAGCGACGGAGAGAGCGCCTTCTGCGTGGTTAAAAACACAAACGCTCAGGTAGCAACTTTCATTCGCTTGCTGGCCTTCAAGGCGAGCCGACTGCCATCGCGAGAGTTAAACCATCAACCAGCAGCGACGGAGAGAGCGCCTTCTGTGTGGTTAAAACCTCAAACGCTCAGGTAGCAACTTTCATTCGCTTGCTGGCCTTCAAGGCGAGCAGACTGCCATCGCGGGAGTTAAACCATAAGCGACGGAGAGAGCACCTGCCATCATTTGGTTTTCGGTAGTCGTAACGAGAAGTTCAGTTTTCAGATTTTAGTTCCGCAATATAGGTTTAGAATTCAGAGCCTGCGTGCTGAAACTTAATTCTGGAACTGTATTCCGGAACTAATTTGAGTTTCGAAATTGCAATTCTAGAATTGAAACTGGATTCTGAGTCTGTTATTGGTTCTAAATTTAGTTCTTTAACTCAGGATCCAGTTCTTTATTCCAGACTTCTTCTATTCGGTTCTTTTTAGAACCATAATAATACTCCTAAAGAATTATGCGGAAATTTACTTTACTGTACTCTATAAAACCCATTCTGGTAGTCATGGCGAAAAATCGTCTTCATGTTTCAGAGCTTAGTTCTGGAATATGGGTTTAGAACTCAGAGTCTGCGTGCTGAACTAACTCAAATCGTCACCATTTTTTCGTTATAAAGAACTATTTCATAGTATTTAAGCGCGTTTCAGAATGTTCAATGTAACTAATCTGTAATTTAGTCTAGGCGCATCGTTTTAATTTCTAGTATTGAAAGAGGGGAAAGTTGCACAATTCAAACAATCGATGAACTACCAATTCGAATTCGGAAGCATAAATAAAGCGTCTCATATTCGTATTCACGACATCCAGTTATGTCTCTGACATTACACACCCGTACTTTTTTTCTAAACGCAATGAAAGCTGAAGTTTTTTCTACTTTCAGCTCTGAGCACTCTTTGTTCCACCACGGGTTGGGAGGATGGATGTAAGTTTTCGCGCCGGGTAGACGTTTGGTCTGAGATTGAATCGCGGTATCGAGAATCAAGTCAGTCAGAAATGTGTACTCTTCCTCCGGAGGAAGTTCTTGTGTTGTAGCTAGTTTCTCAGATATCGAATTTGAGTAGTATTTCCAATCAATATTTCGTGTGAAGTCATACGAAACATTGATTGTCTAAAATGATCTCAATCCGCTAGTGATACAAATTACGATCGGCAAATGATCGCCACCGTGGGGATCAGAGATTACCTTTCACTTGCAATCCAGCCTTAGCGATGTCGAACAAATGGAAAGATCCAGTGCACTTGGTCTCGCTGGTGGTGCAGGAATCCATGTCATTTCTCTCGTATTCAAAATGGTCATATTGAAGTTATCGCAAAGATCATAGATCAAAGTTGATCTGTTATCATCATGAAGACAGCCCCATCCCGTGCCATGAGAGTTAGTCTCCTAAAACTAACGTTGGTGCAAGAAGGAGAGTTATGAGGTCGCAAAACAGTCGGTGCCCAATCGAGGCTCTTGGGGAATGTAGACGGAAGCAATGCAAAGGTCTTTGCCTTTCATTGTGACTTGACATGCGACAACTTCAATATCTGGTATCGAGGGGTGGCTAATACGATGGAAGGATTAGCACTTTTTGATCCCTAAAAGTACTCCTCCGTACGGGGTTTCTCGATCCCAGCGAATAATGTTAAAATCGTGGAAGTTGAGGGGTATTTCAGAAGTTAACCATGATTCACATAAAGCAAATGCGTCACACTGTAAGTTGTTTATTAAGAATTTAAAAGAATCTATTTTAGGAATGATACCTCTGCAATTCCACTGTAGAACAATGATCAAATCCTCAATCTCTTTCAATGATTTAGCCATTGAAGGATATGATTGCTGAAAGGAGGGGCCATTTTGCAGTCAACTGCTTCAAAAATGATTCAACTGTGGGTATACCAGCTATCACAAAGCTTTTAAAAGGATCAGGCATGTTGAAAGTAGATAGGATCCACTCCACGATATCGGAAAATTTTATAAACCCAGCACTGGTCTGATTCTCTGACTGATCTCGTGGAACACTGAGGGGTTTCGATGTTCCAGGAAGTGCTGGATACTCCTTGTCGGATCTAAGATATCCTAGACCTGGAGCAATTCGCTTACATTGGAAACAACGACTTTCAATTTATCTGGTCTGATTTTTTCAATTTTGGTCACGGCCGAAAATCGTTTCGTAAGATCTTGTGAAATTTTCAAAATGTTTTTCCTGACACGGTCCGTATGAGGAAGACCGTCACCTATGAGGAAGAGAAAGACAACAGTTTACCTTTCTTGGACATTCTTATTGTCCGGGAGGCAAAATCCTTAACATTCGAAATATATAGGAAGCCAACCAATACGGACCGTGTCATACCAAATACTTCTAATCATTCCCATCAACACAAAATGGCAGCATTCCACCATATGATTCACAGAATGCTATCCTTGCCACTTAGAAAAGATGCTGCGATAAAGGAGAAAAACTTTATTTTCGAAATTGGAAAGTTCAATGGATATCCAGAGCATATATCCAAGATAAAAGCAAACATAGAAAACATCTAACTCTTCCAGTTTTCTGTTACCTGTTTTTACCTTTTAAATTTTTTTCCTTTTGTGGTTTACCTACTTACGTTTGTATAAAAGGAACTTCATTGCAGCATTCTTTCAATAAACTTATAAAACCGATACACTGAAGAAGGATGCAAATAGCATTCCGAAATACGTATCTGTATTATAACGTTTGATACACTTTCGGAAAAATAGTGACTGTGAAAATAGTGACTTTGTGAGTGTAATGACGTGATATAACATAGTGGAATTCAACGGTACAACAACAGTACTATTAGTGAAAACATTCTACTAACAGCTCAAAACAGAAATTTAGTGACAATGGTTACCAAGCCAAGTGAGCCTAATAGGTTTATTAAGTTAAGAAAGAAAATTGTGGAATATCGAGAGACATTGCATTTTTGAAAAAACGCAGTAGATTTGGATTAACTC
This sequence comes from Malaya genurostris, assembly GCF_030247185.1. Classification (NCBI taxonomy): domain Eukaryota; kingdom Metazoa; phylum Arthropoda; class Insecta; order Diptera; family Culicidae; genus Malaya; species Malaya genurostris. The sequence goes on along the minus strand of NC_080572.1, from coordinate 136,792,542 downwards.
CCACATGGTGCAAGGGTGGGAGATCTTTTTCTAAAAATATTCAAAATAAAATTCAACACGAAATTCTGGAAGAGAAAACTAAAAAATTGTTTAGCATTCTGAACGTGAAAACTTTGGAATGTTATAATCTTCATTTAAAATTAGCAAAACAATATCCCCAAGGTTTCGAAATTTTTCTAAGCAAAGTCAAATTTGCAGAACATTGCGAATCTGAGCGTAAACGAATTCTTCTTCACAAGAAATTCGAAAATTTACGTTTCAAAAATTCCGCACGCCGCCTCCCGAAACCTCCGATACAGTTTTCAGAAGACTTCCTAATCAATCGGTCATCTCAGAATTTTACCAACGAACAAACAAAACTTCTCAATCTTGGGTTAAATTATGCAATTTCTTCTAAAGTAAATCTCGAACAAGTTATTATAGATGTAGAAACAGGCCTAAATAACTGTAATCTTTCTTTTTCTCAAATTAATGATGCCAGAACTATTGTAGCTGATATCATTAAAAATACTTCACTGAAAAATCAACAAAATATGGGTGATAAAGAATTAGTGAAACAATTGCGGGAAAAGCCTGTATTTTATGTTAAGGATGATAAGGGAAACAAAGTGGTAATTATGGACAAACAAGATTATGACAATCTGATAATCCAAAAAATCTATGATGGCCCTTATAGGAAACAAAGAGCCGCCCCCTTCCAGATATTATTGAAAAAGTAGATAAAACTCTTCATGAATGCAACCCAAACTTCGATATCAATCTCAGTAGTCTCAAAGTTTCTAACCCCTCATTATCCAAAATAAAAGGACTACCAAAGGTTCATAAACCTGGTAACGAAATAAGGGAAATCATTTCTTCAGTAGGGGCCCCAACTCAAAAAATATCCAAATGGCTAGTAAAAGAATTCCAATCTATGCCAAAAAAAATCTTCAGTAAATCAGTTCCTAACACACAGGTATTCGTTACTCAACTTCAGAATTCAGGCGAAATCAAAGATGACGAAATGATGGTATCTTTCGATGTAACCGCCTTATTCCCAAGTGTCCCTGTGAAGGACTCAATCAATCTGTTGGAAGATTGGTTACTTCAACAAAATAGTAGTAGTTTATGGAAATGCAAAGTACGGTCTTATCTTACTCTACCCCGGCTTTGCATGGATGTAAATTATTTCAAATTCAGAGGGGAATTTTATAAACAATTACAAGGGGCACCAATGGGCAATCCACTCTCCCCGTTTTTATGTGAATTATTCATGGCAAACCTTGAAGAACTTTTAAATAAGCAGGGATTATTACCTAATCGCTGGTTGAGATACGTAGATGATATATTTTGCATCATCAAACGCAACGATTTATCGAACTTCTTAGAAATAATTAATAATTTACATAAAAATATTAAATTCACCTATGAGGAAGAGAAAGACACAGTTTACCTTTCTTGGACATTCTTATTGCCCGGGAGGCTAAATCCTTAACATTCGAAATATATAGGAAGCCAACCAATACGGACCGTGTCATACCAAATACTTCTAATCATTCCCATCAACACAAAATGGCAGCATTCCACCATATGATTCATAGAATGCTATCCTTGCCCCTTAGAAAAGATGCTGTGATAAAAGAGAAAAACTTTATGTTCGAAATTGGAAAGTTCAATGGATATCCAGAGCATACAATTCAAACCATCTTCGATAAAAAATTAAGACTGTTGAAAAAACAATCACTCACAACTTTGACCCCCCCTTCTGAAAATTTTAAATGAATATCAGTGGACTTCAATCAAAACATTTCACACCCACTAAAATCAAAACTAAGAAAATTTGGTTTAGATTTAGTGTTCAGCAGTATGAACTACCAATTGAAAACTCTACTAGGTTCTACAAAAGATCCTACAGAGAATTTGAAAAAGTCTGGGGTATACAAAATCTCGTGTTCTCATTGCGATAAAATATACATCGGACAAACAAAGAGAACACTAGACATTCGTTTCAAGGAACATATCTCAGAAATAGCGAAAGCATCCAAAGAATTGGAAAAGGGACTACCACATCACTTCAAGTCAAATGTAGCAGAACATGCCTTTTTTGAAGATCATGAACTCACTACTAATGACATAAAAATCTTAAGACAAATTTCTAATCCATGGAAATTAGATTCAGCAGAAAGTTTAGAAATATTCAAAAACAACTCCATCTCTTTATTAAACCGAGACCAAGGGAATAGATCTTCTTGGCTTTTCCAGTTACTACCCATACCCAAGATAAAAACAAACATAGAAAACATCTAACTCTTCTAGTTTTCTGTTACCTGTTTTTACCTTTAAATTTTTTTTTTCCTTTTGTGGTTTACCTACTTACGTTTGTATAAAAGGAACTTCATTGTAGCATTTCAGTTCTGGAGGTTCCTGGGAAGAAACAATTATACAGGACTTACAACTTTTTTCTAGTTTCTCCACTTCCTTGTCCATGCCCGGCCACCATACTTTCTGTCTAAGTCGCCTTTTCATTGTCCCGATACCTGGATGTGATTCATGAGCCAATGCAAGAATCTTGTTACGCAAAACTGTTGGTACTACCAGCCGATTTCTTCTCAGAACTATATTTCCTGACCGGTAGAGTTCTGACTCGAAAGGTTTGAATGACTTAATCGTATCTGGCCATGGACCTCCATCTAATGCGGTGAGGAGATCTTTTATATCTGTATCTCTAACTGATTCATTTCCCAATTCTTCTAGTGTGACCGCATGCGGAATCGCAGCAGATACTAAACTGTTTATGTAACCTTCATCCATCATTTCAAACGAAATCGGTTGTACCACCGATAATCGCGATAATGCATCCGCCAAATTTGTAGCCTCTGGCTCATATACAACTTGGAATCGATATGATTCTAGTCGCAGAACCCACCTTTCAATTCGTGGACAAGGTTTAGATCGATGTGAAAATAAAAAGTCCAATGGTTTACAATCCGTTATTAATTTGAACTTTGTACCTAGAAGATACAAACGAAACTTCTCTACCGCCCAAACGAGAGCCAAAGCTTCTCGTTCAGTTTGAAAATACTTTTTTTTAAGATCCGTTAAAGCCTTGCTGGCAAAAGCAATTATACGCTTTGTTTGATCAACGTTTTCCTGTATTAAAACTGCTCCTAGCCCTGTTGGGCTGGCATCTGCTATAGGAATCGTGGAATCCTTAGGTTAAACAAAAACCCAAAAACTTGGCTTTCTCAATTTCGCTTTTGATTGATTCGAAAGCCGATTGGTGTTGCCGGGTCCATTTAAATGTAACACCAGTACGCAATAACAATCTAAGTGGGTCTGTTCTGGAGGCCAAATTTGGAATAAACCGTCCCACATACGTGATTAGTCCCAAGAAACTTCGTAATTCGGCTGCCGTTGCAGGTGAGCGAAACTGTTTGATACAACGTTTATGCGACACTTTTCTGAATTCAGAAGAATATTATGATCTTTCAGACGCTTCAGCAGTGCCGCTAGTCTAAATTCATGTTCTTTTCCCGTTCTACCGAAAACAATCACATCATCTAAATACACGAGAACCCCTTCCAACCCTGCAACCACAGATTCCATTGCCTTCTGGAAGAGTTCGGGAGCAGAACATATGCCAAACATGTTATACCTGAAAAGACCATATTTGATGATGTATGTTGTGATTTCTCGAGAACCCTCCGAAATTTCTACCTGATGGTAGGCGTCCTTGATGTCCAGCTTCGAAAAACGAACCGCTCCATTAATGATACCTAGCAATTCTTCGATAACGGGTAACGGATGTTTCTCTCAAATAACTGTCCGATTGGCACGACGCATATCCACGCAAAGTCGAACCTCCCCCGAGTTTTTCATGACGGGAACCAAAGGCGAAACCCAGCGAGACGGTTGTGTAACACGTTCGATAATGTCTTGCTCTAAAAAATATGTTAATTTCTTTTCTATCATTTCCTCCAGAGCAATTGGAGCTCGACGATAAGATTGTTGAACAGGTTGAACGGTTTTATCTATGGCTATTTCAGCAACCATCCCTCGTATTTTCGGAAAAGTTTTGTCTGACTTAACTGCTGCTATGTCGAAACCAATTTTTAGAACATGAAACTCTTGAGCAGTCTTCTCTCCCAATAAACATTGTTTGTCTCGCTCTACCACATAAAATACTGCTGTTGCGTGATTCCCACCTGCCATAATGTCAGCTCGAAACATGCCAATAATTGACGGTACATGCTTTGATGCATAGGATCGCAGTTCTCTGTCTGTTTTCTTGGATGCCTCAAGAACTTTTACTCCAGAATCTTTCATTTGCCTCCACGTATCAGACGAGATTATATTAGCATCAGCTCCGGAGTCAATAGTCATTGGAATTATTACTCCTCCGACTTCGAAATGGAACACGTTTTTACCCATCGCATAAAACACGTATCCCTCGTTTTGTTCTTTTCGACGATCATCTTCAGTTTCTTCTCTAACTGATTTAATTCGTTTAGTTGGTTGTTCATCCGTATAACCTTGAGAATAAAATTTACGTTTTCCAAATAAATCGTATCTGTTTTGATCTTGACCGTTCCGTACACAACATCGAGCGAAATGGCCTATTATGTTACATTTAACATTTCTTGCCGGGCACAGCTTACTAGCTTTTAGATGACCAGGATGGCCACATGCGAAGCACGATGAAATTACTCCTCTTTTCATAACCGGTCGTCTCTGCTTAACAAAAGAGCCTCTTCTATCAATCCAATTTACCTGACCTCCGTCCTTGTAACCACAGTCTTTAGCCATCTGCTGAGATTTTGTTTTTGAATCAGACATTGTAGTTCCCAAAGCCACTATTTCGTTCAGTGATCTTTTATCTTTCTTGAGAATTTCCATACGCAGTGCAGTTCAGATTTCTCTGTAATCTGATCAACAATCATTTCTTCAAAAATATCAGGGGTAAAATTACTGCGTTTTGCTTGAATTCGGAGTCAAGACATAATCTGATAGTCTTTCGACAGGTTTTTGGTTCATTTGTCTAAAAACGTATCTCTCGTACGCAATCATTCATTTAGGCTTAAAATGATCGTCAAGTGCTTTAATTGTTACATCATAGTAAGGGGGATCTGCCAATACCAAAGAAACAAGTTTAGCTTCCGGTAAATTATCATAAAGTTTTTGCAAATCTGAGCTTCCCAAAAATAATAATTTGGCTTTTCGCTCTGTTTGACTACTTATATCACATGCTTCAAAATAGCATTCCAGTTGCCGCTTCCATTTTGTCCATTCAGCGGCAAGACGGTTCTCTTCAATGTTCATATTGAACGTTCCAATCGACCGTAGTGAATCCATGACAGAAGCTTCGTTAAAAAAAACAATAAAAAAAAGAATTAATTTTCAAATTTTGATAAAATCTTCAAAATATTTATATCGAAATTTGCTTGCTAAGAAAATAAAACTTCATAAGCCTGTCAAACATATACATATATATTTTATTTCTTCTCAACCATTACGTATCTCCAAACCAATAAAACTTCAGCTTAAAAAAACTGCTTTTTTTCTCTGCTTCCAATCATAGCTGGCGGCCGGTTATTCATTTCTCAATTCTAAGCCTTAGAAGTGTTTCATACAAAGAAATCAACAGTTTTCATCACCTAGCCTCACAAGTGATAATCGAAGCCAACACCTTGCGATAATTCATTCTTAGTTTCCAAAACATTTAATCATAAATTACCGGCTTTACCTATTTTCCTGATATACAATCATGGCCCTCAGCCTTTCAGTTCCGCCATCTCCTATCGTAGCCATCAGCTAGCGACAAATCCTTTCCAAAACCAGCAGTTTTCGAAACATTTCATCAAAACCAAGTTTGTTTTTTTTTCACTCTGGCTTGCAACCCTGGCTAGTCAAAACTTCTCTTGCTTCCCAATCGTAGCCAACAACTAGCGGTGTCGCTCAGTCACTCGTTGCAGCTTAAAAAAGAAGACAAGAAAAAAAAATCCCACCTTCGTCGCCAATGTAACGTCGCTCAACAAATAAAAACACGTCTGCTCGTATCCGAAGAGTAATATTTATTAACCTCCATTTGACGTTTCTCCCTGAGTCTAAAGTTACATTTGTTCTACCCTGCGACTGAGTTCATCTGAGGGGTCTGTACTCTACTGAAAGCACTATACATAATGTTCATATCAACATAATTTATGTAGAAAGAACATCGTCGTATGGTGTTTTTAAACCGACTATGTATTTTCTTAGTGCGACTATACAAATTGTCAATCAACGCGTCTGCCTTTTTAGTGTCACATAAAGTTTCATTACAGCGGCAGATTTCATATTCCAACGACGAAATTACGATTTCTTGTATTAGTGTTTAATTTTGTAATAAGGCGCAGTTGTACTTCAGCAATTTCATAAGAAATAATTATAAAGGAAAAAATGTTACAAATTGTTGCAAAACATGGAGATTATATATTATAGATAATGTTCATGTATAATGTTAAATCAGTGAAAAATGTATGAGAAAAATAAAGCAGGTTTTAATGTATTCTTGTTGTTTTTACATCGAAATTTCAATAAATATAACTTTTGAACATTTTTTCATGTTCGAATGTTTCAAAACAACCAGAAGTGAAATGTCAAAAATACCATGGCACTAGTTAGAACAATAAGAAAAATGTAAAAATAAGATGCTTTCACGGTTGTGGAAAACATTCCAATTGTAGTAGTTATTCATACCATATACAGTTCAATATTACTATTTTAGAGCCAAAACCATTCCTAGTAAAAGTGAGCTTGCATACTGTTAACATCATCTGATTTTATTGTGTGCTGAAAACCACTATACTCGTATGGTTAAGGTGACCATGGAAACGAGCCACAAATGGCTGCCAAGAAACCGCCTATCCTCCCACTCCACCTTCCGCTATTTTGCTCTGCTCTTGATGTAAACAAACCATGAAAAACATTTTTTCTACGCAGAAGATTTTGCTACTGAAGTTGATGTCCGTCCGTTGAGCCGTTCGTTAATGGAATGAATCGTATGTGCGAGCCACTAGTAGTTTTATAGCATATTGATGTTTGATGAATGCTCCACCCGACAAGTTTGACGATTGGTTCAGGCATCGTTCAGGCATTTCAAGCCCGATTATTATGCTTGGAGGATAGTGTTTTATAACAGAAGTATTCACAATGGTTTTTCTTTTGATGTTTGAATAACATATGTTCAGTATTAATAACGATTTGATTTATTAATTTATTTTTCTGTTATATGTTATTGTTGTTGCTTCTTCGATGCTTACTTCTACAATACTCTTGTCTTCTATTCTCTTTTAAACTGTTATGAAACACATGAGATCTTTATTTGCTATTTGGTTGATTTACAATGTAATGTATATTTACTGTTATTTTATTCATAAATTGTATAAAGAATCATATCTCGAAATCTATTCGGTTTCCTAAATAATCTCTCAGGACGCTGATATTTATCTAGATTAAGGTTTACAGTCTCATTAAGCGGAATATTTGGATCTATTTCTGAGATATTTCGTCTCACAATATGCTCCTTTTGGATGATTGTATCTACTCCGTTTCGACTTTTTTTACATCCTGGATATTCCGGGAATATTGAGCACCACATTTGCTTCGAATAACAACTTTAGCTCCTTCTCTGGCTATTACCGTGAATCTTTCAACTGAAAACGTTGGGCTTGATTTTTGTTTTTTCTGTATCGCCACTAGAACTTTATCTTCTACTTGGATGTCAGAAAGTGTTGCCCCTCTGCTTTTATCGGCGTACATCTTACTCTGAAATTGAGATAATGTGTCTTTTTCTACTATGTCCGTTCGATCTATGGAATCGCACGATTTTGGTTCCCAAAGAGCCGGGAAAGTACCACGGTATTTCCACCCAACCAACAGTTCAAAGGGGGTAACACCGAAACGAGACAGAGAACCTACTTTGTTGTGTATATGAACGTAATTCTGTAGAGCCGTTCTCCAATTTACGTTGTCCAAACGAGCAGCCGCCAAAGTTTTTCTTATACCACTATTTTACCTTTCTACAGCACCATTCGATTGTGCACTTAAAGGTATCGATTTTCGTACCTTAATACCTCTATCCTCCCATGTCTTTATAAACTTATCACTCTGGAACGGTGGGCCATTATCGCTCTGGACCACTAAGGGATATCTCCATATCTGGAAAATTTCAGCAAGAGCTGTATTGGTTGTTTCTGCATCTATATTCTTCACTTCCATCACGTGAATGTATCTTGAGTAGGTGTCCACTATCACCAAAAACGGTAACTCCCTATTTGTGAGAGGTAGTGGAGCGTTTTTTTTTTTAAGTCTCAAACACGTTTCGCACTTATCGACGTACTTCTGAACATCCTTGTTAAGACGAGGCCACCAGAAATGGTTACGTAGAATGCGCTTCATAGATGCTGGTGCGATGACTTTATAGCTCTGATTCGTAGTTTCTGAGGTAATACAACACGATCTTCCTTAAAAATTAATGCACCTAACGTCCTCAAGTATTTGGCATGACATTCATATGCCTTTAATTTCTCATTATATTTTCCTGATTTTAATGATTCACGAATTTCGTTTTGTTCTTCGTCGAATTTCCATCCAATTCATTTCCATATTTCCTACTTCCAGGACAAATAAAAAATGCTCATCGGCTGAGTCGTCAAATGATTCAGTTGGGGTGTGTCCGACTACTAGTCTTGAAAGTGCATCTGCAATGTTCAGATTCCATGGGATACTTTCAACTGAGAAATCGTATGACTGTAATCTAAGTGCCCAAGCTTCGGCTCGCGTAATAGCTCTCTTACCAATCCGATGCATAACTCCAAAAATAAACTCGTTTGATCTAGCATCTGTTCGAATTTTAAAATTTATGCTCATCAAATAGCAAGAAAATCTTTCAACGCCCCAAACCACTGCCAGAGCTTCTTTTAGGGTGTTTCTGTTCTGCTGAAGACAATGCTCTTGAAGCGCAAGCAATGACTCTTGGATTGGAATTATCATCAATTTGAACTTGAATCGCTCCTAGCCCATGGGGGGACGCATCGACATAAAGTTCTGTTTTGTCGTCCCGATTATAGTAACCCAGGGTTTTGATATTTGTCCAAGCCAAACGTCTTAGATGTTCAAACTCCAACACCTCAGACCAATAAAATTCATTTGCCATGGCTAAGTTTCTCAATCGCCACGTTTTGTCCGCTCGATTATGTATGAATCGATCAATATAATGAATGAAACCCAGAAAGCTTTTAACTTCATCTTGAGTTTTAGGTTTGCGAAAATTTTTTACATATTGGATTTTTTCATTTTCTACACTCCATACTGCTGCCGATAAATGAAATCCAAAGAATGGTACTTCCCGTTGATTTAGCAAACATTTGTTTTCATTGATTTTGACGTTATAGTCTTCCAAACGTTTCAACACTTCCTTTGGATTCGCATCATGCTGTTCCTTTGTAGTTCCAAATACTAATATATCGTCCCAATAGTTGACTGTGCCCTTGCAGTCCAAGATAATGATAGACTGCATTATTTCTTGGAAAATATCTGGTGCGTTACATAATCCAAATGGAAGTCTACGACACCTATATAGTGCATCTCCAGAAAAAAAAGTTTGTCAAATGGCGACATTGCTCGTCAAGAACCACATGAAAGGAAGCATTTTTGAGATCGATAGTTGAAAACCATTGAGCTTCATGTAATTGCATCAATATAGCTTCAAATGTAGGCATTTTGAACGGAGTTCGATTTATACATTTGTTTGGGCCTCTCAAGTCAATGACCAACCGAATATCCTTTTGGCACCACTAGCAGGGAGAAGCAGAATGACCGGTCCATACCTTCCGTGACTGGTTCAATAATACCCGACGCTAGAAGCTTGCTAAGCTTTTGCTGTGTTAATGTTCTGAAACCTGTCGGTATGTGAGTAAAAACATTTCTTGCAGGAGGTAAATCTTTATCGTAATGTAATAGTACTGGTGGTACGTTAAATTTAGGAAACTCCTCTACGATCGAATTTATCGTTGCTTTTATCATAGCGAATTCGCTTCTCCATATGTTCTCATGATAACAAACTGGTACTCTTAGTCCTATATCTAATAAGCTATACCGCGCTGCCGTATTAATGCTCAATAAAGATCGTAATTCCTCAACAACATAGAATTTTTCTAAGTAAACTGGTCTATCTTTAGAAACATGCAGATTCGTCCAAAATGTTTCAATTAAGTTTACGCTACCTTCCGAAGCATAAGCACGTAGTGTCTTGTCCGATGTGTAGCTTAAATCGCATAATTTGTCCACCTTGGAATTATCATGAAGTATCTTATCCAGTATATTTTTCGTAATGGTGTTTACTTGTGCCCCAGAGTCAATGAAAAAAATAACTCGTTTCCCAGCTATGTGTCCGACCACGAACGCATCTTCTTCTATTGGTGGTCTATAAGCAGGTATCAAACATTTTGTCTTCTCTGTATCGGAATTTTCGAGTATCGAATTATTCAGAAAGCTTTTTTTCGATAAAGCTATCTTATCTAACTTCAAACAGCGGAACAGATGCACAAATACGAGCTAAATGTCCACGACGCTTACAATTGTGGCACACCTTGTCTATATTAGGACAATGAGAAGGGTCATGGTAGTAACTGACGCATCGCCAGTATGCATTTCGAGTGGTTCTCTGAAGAACTTGTCCTCGCCAAAATGTTCCTTTTCCTCTTTAAATACCTCATACAGACTCGTGATACAGCACTACGACTTAAATTGTCTCTTGAATTTGGTAGTTGTGTTACGGCAGCAATTGTAACGTTTTTTCTGGCGATATAATTTTTGATATTCCTCTTCATTTAATTTCTTCATCTCGCTTCTTCGCTTGGCTTCTTCTTTCTGCTGCACTATATTTATAAGCTTTCCTCGTTGACCAATAATGTAGGTTCGCGATCCAAAGAAATTATCCAGTCGAGCGATGGCATTGGAAAATGGCATAATGCGAGCATCAAACATGTCTGCCGTAGACGAAGTTTATTTAAAAATTTCCCATAATTTTGGACCAGCTTTAATCCGAAATACGTTAAATTTAGCTTTTTCGTCAGAAACGCGAACCAGATTGAATGATGCGTTCATTATTTCCTTCCATTGCTCGTATGCTTTCTTATCTACGTATGTCTCTCCCTCCGACGGTTTACATTCCCGAATATTCATTGATCCAAAAGACATAGTGAACATTAACGATTCGCTTCCCGATGAAGCTGTTTGCTGTTGGCACACATCATCTGAATCGAAATGCTCGACAAAGTTATTCGCGGTGCTCACACTAACACCGACGACACGACCAGACACTCCGAAGAAAAATTGAAATAAAAAGTGTTACCAAAAATATAACAGCCCCTTGAAAACGATAAAAAGAATCTTCTCGAGCAACACTGATTAAGTTGCTACGAAATAGTAACCAAGGAGCCACAATAAATAAACAAAATATTTGAGGAAATTGTGAACAACTCAAAAAATTCAAATTTCGTGCCCTCACCACTCCTCAAGAGCAGATAAGGAAAGTGGAACATTCAAGTGGCCATCATGAGTGCATGCAATAATGAAGGTGAGTGCTTAAATCTTATTTGTGACCTATGAATATAGAAATGTTTTTGATAATGCATTTCTTTCATTTAACTAACACAGATTCTATTCTTTGTAGTTCGCCGTCTTCAGAAATGCTCCTTGAGCTGGACATGAAGAGTCAGTATGGGCTGTGTACTATTCCTTAGGAAATCGTTGCCAAACCAATTGAAAGCATTCTCATGAGCGCTGGTTGGACGCAAATTCCACACCTCTCAGCAGGGTCCACGAAAGAAATAGGTACGGTGGGTAGTACTACCCATCCGAAAATTTCAAAGAATGGCAATTACCCACGTTTTGAGCGGAAACAATAATAATACTGGCAATATTAATTATAATAAGATTATTTTTTTCTGCCCCGGAATAATAAATGATATCGTTCAAAAACTGATATATCGTATTTAAATACCATTTCCGTTAGAATTGGGAAATATTTCAAAAATGGTAGGTTGTGGCTACCAGGTCGTTAGTACTTACAACTTAGTGCCTGAAAAAGAATCTTCCACTCGAGGCATTTTGATTTTTCGTTATGAAATACCCGTTTTGCCATTTGTTTTGTTTACATTTCTCAAGTCTTCACTAAGCAGTAACCAAGGTTATGGTAACTGTTATTGAAAATCAATAATTTATCAACTTTTGTTGTCAGTTTCAAAATTGTTTCCAACAATTTCGGTTTGACATTACCAGTTACTGAGGGGTAGTTAAATTTGCGATACAGTTTTGACAGACGAGTGGCAGGTCGTGTCGTCGCTAACACTGTCTTCTTTCTTGGATCGCAAATTAGCCAGCTCAGTTTTAAGCGCTGATATTTCCTCTAGTAGCTTTTTCTTTGTCAATTTCGATTTCCTGTTGAGGCAGAAAATTCAAATATTCAGTTCTCTGTCTCGACTATCAGAGTTTTTACTAAAATTTTCTTCTTGGACAGCCAGGGGCTGGGGTCCACTAGGAGATTGATAGTACCTATTAGCTCTCTACGGACTGTACCAGCCTAGATGCCGTGTGGAATCCGGCGGAAAAAACTGAACCAAGAATAGATCCACTGGGTTCCTGCTTCCATGTCATAAAAGACGACAATTGCAGGAGTTTCTTTTTCCTTTCAGTTATCAGATATTTTCAATGTTTTACTTCTGATTACTCTATTTTACTAAATCATCTTTTTATTCAACCTATCAATTTCCGTCTAGCTTCGGAGAAAAGTTTTATTAGGAATGATTCCTTCTTCCATGTTATTGATTGTCTTTCAGGATTATAAAATGAATGATAAAATTCAACCATTGCGCAAATCCGTTTATATTACAAAGTTAATAACAGCGATAACATATATCGGAATTTTGAATACATAGTAAAAAACACTTGATATTAATATTTCAAACAGTAAATTAATATTTTTCTCGGTAGCCGGCTGCCCAGATCAACTAATAAAACCAATTAATAATTTTAATAAATAATTAAAATAATAAAGCGGAAATAAGCGGAATCAAGACGCGTGTGAAATCTGTTGACCTTTTTTTGGTGATTTAAAATGATTTTATAATAACTGTTTAGAATATTTCAATGCAATGAATCAACTTTTTTGTTTAAATCCTATTCGCTCGTTTATTTTGTATCACGTAGTTTCATTTATAAAAACGTACTTTATCCACCTAGCAGTGAGATGATACCTTTTTTTTTATCAATCCACATGTGTTTTTTTTGCATGACTAAAAAAACGCGAAAGGTAGATGCATAAACGAGTGACTGCATACTCGACAGCCGGCTGTCCGGAGTTTTGTCAATTTCGGAGATTGACTGTTTCGTGCATTATATTGCCAGCACAAAGTAACACATAAAACGATAATACTTTAAAACATTCTTGGTAGCCGGCTATCCAGAGCAATAAACACATGATAACATTATTAAAACATTTACTAACAAAGTATCCTCTCCTGTGATGCATGTGGGAATGCAGAGGATTCCTCGGTTCTTCGAAGCAACATGCATCGAACTAACAATCCTTTCCCTCCCAACTAGATCTGCATTCGGACGTGGCCGGCGTCGGTATTGATCAGCATGCATGGATCAATACAGTTTGCACAGTGTGAAACAATGTGTTATTCCCAAACATGTTACTTCAAAAAACCATTTTGCAATCTCAATTGGTCCAGATCAATAACGGAGTAGCAACACACGGGCGGTCTCTAATCCTAATGCTAAAATTTTCTTCTTGGACAGCCTGTCTCAACTACCAGGCTTCCCATAGTTTATTGAGGATACTGCCTCGACTACAGTTCCACATAAGGATTCTCATGTTGAATTTTATTTTACTCACCGGTCAATTATAATGATATCGTCTGCGCCATTGTCGTGATTTTCGGTTGAAGGTTGACTGCGTGGTAGCTGTTGTTCCGCCATACTGGCACTGGACTGGAGACTCGCGACTGCTGTTGCCAAGGTAACTGTGGCCTACTGCCCACAGAAAATTTAGTTTTCAGAGCAGAAGATTTTGCTACTGAAGTTGATGTCCGTCCGTTGAGCCGTACGTTAATGGAATGAATCATATGTGCGAGCCACTAGTAGTTTTATAGCGTATTGATGTTTGATCACAGACTAACAGACATGACAGTATGAGTAAATTGTTATAAAAATCATTTTTCGTGATGCACTAGTTCCACCTACATTGTACTGTGCGAACTATTTACTATCGGTACACCCCTTGTGTTACGTAAAAGGTTTTTTACTAGTTGGTTTCCTCTCGTTTGTCAACACCGATCAGCTGCTTACAGGGTTGCCTGATTTAATCAAAATATTTGATAATGAATCGTCACAATAAATTATTGGAGTACGTTGATAATATATTTAACTTTTTTAGCGATGTTGGAAAGTAAACATTCATTTTACTCAACGTTGTTCATCTAGACTATTTTTGATTGTGTTGGTAATTTTCATCCGAAATTAAGACCAGAAGCAAGTAAATATTGTAACAAAACGGGTTCGATTTTGTATTTCGTTGTAGGATGAGAAGTAGGCACAATTCTCTATATAGTTTTGGCAATATGTAAATAATCTGTATCCTGCATGAAATTCGCATGGAGGTATACAAATCAATACATTACAGGTAATTCTGTATGAATGGCAACTCGGTTGGTAAATGAAAAAAATAAACACAGTCTAGATGACAGACAGGATGTATTTGATAGGGTAACGTGGCGCCATCATGACATATGCGAGTACTGTCCCAACTAAAGGAATATTCGAAATGACCGTTTATATGGTTAAAGAATGTAATTTGAGTGTCCTGTCTGTTAGTCTGTGGTTTGATGAAAGCTCCACCCGACAAGTTTGACGATTGGTTTAAGCCACACCTCCCACAGTAAACTTGTTAAACTTTCAGTTTACAATGAACAGGCATCGTTCAGGCATTTCAAGCCCAATTATTATGCTTGGAGGATAGTGTTTTATAACAGAAGTATTCACAATGGTTTTTCTTTTGATGTTTGAATAAAATATGTGCTGTATTAATAACGATTTGATTTATTAATTTATTTTTCTGTTATATGTTATTGTTGTTGCTTCTTTGATGCTTACTTCTACAGGTTACTTCTTAGAATGTTATTATTTTTCACTCACCTCAAGATTTCAACTGCTGATTATAGCTCTGTAACATAAGTAAGCTTTATGATACTCTTTTGAGTTGTTCTTTACCGGTAAACTTATCCTCTGATCTAAACATTTTATTATAAAACCTTTGAATAACTCACAGTTCCGGTTTTGAAAATTTTCCAAAAATCCACTATAATTAGTTTGCCGGCCTGCTTTAGGATTGGTAATACCACCCTTTTATATTGGAAATGATGCCATACATAATTAGAGAACAAAAAACCTTGCAAGCACTGAAAATGACATTATTTTCAATTAGTCGCACATTAATATAGTTAAAATTACGGATCAAAACTACTTTCGTACGTCACCATCTAAAATTTCAATATTTATAAAAAAACGATAACATTTGTCTAATTTCCATTTCTAACACTGCTTCCCCTCCTAGTTATCCGCAACCCTGTTGTCTTATGTACCGTCGCTATGGAATGCAAGAAATAAACAAACAGTTCTAGTATTGCAATCTTTTCAAAATGCCTCGTCCATCTAAGAAAAAGAAAGCAGCGCTCATTCGCAAAAATCAGAAAAATAGATGGAATACGTAAATAGAGTGTGTTTTGGGTAGTGAGTATGTGCGGAACTCATCAGTTCAAACAGTGGAAGAACTGCCAGAAGTTGCAGTTCAAAACAATACCACAGAATTTAGAAACTGTACTGGTATCAATAGGTAAAGTTCTAAAATATCTTCGTCAATATATGAAATTATATCTTACAATTTGAATGATAAATCTTTTCAGAGCAAATAGCCGATTTATCATCAAGCCCTCTTGTCAAGTGCCACTTGACTATTCTCTAGGTGAGGTTGCTTCTCTATCCGAAAACGATGATGTTGTCCGCAAATGTACATTTTGCATATTGTTTAAAACAATACATTCATTTGTGAATCGTAGAAACAATATATTGAATCGTTGGAAACGAAAAAAATCTTGTTAGGATACAATAAAATGTATTGTAACCCTTAGATCTAATTGTAAATCAATTGTTTATACTTTAAAATCAATGATTAATTTTTCTACGGGCTGCACGAACCAGTTTTTCGGATTCACTGACTTTTGCAACCTTGACTGAAGGTATTTGAAATTTTTACCTGTAGCTCATTTTCTCTGTAGCTCATTCTCATCCAGAAATTCGTGAGAAAAATTCACGCGTTTGTTTTTAGAACGGCTAATAAGCCCCCTATCAACTTCCACTTTGAAAAGAAATTGCAAGCGAGCTATGAAAGATAGAGTATTAAATTTAACACCAGACGAAAGAGAATTCACGCGTTTTTTTTTTTTGATAACGGCCAATAAGCCATCCATCAACATTCACTTTGAAGAGTAATTTCGAATGACTCGGCACTCGATGAGAGTAAGTCATAATAGTAAACGGCAGGAAAAAGTTTTCTCTTTCGTCTGGTCTTAAATTTAATACTCTATTTTTCATAGCTCGCTTGCAATTTCTTTCGTAAGTGGAAGTTGACAGGTGGCTTATAGGCCGTTCTAAAAAAAAACGCGTGTAATTTGTTTCGAAAGTGGAAGTTGACAGGTGGCTTATTAGCCGTTCTCAAAAAAAGCGTGATTATAGTTTTCGAAATTATTCATTTTCATTGCTTGTTTCTGGTTTAAAATATCATAGTGAGTTGCAGCGTTGCAGATTTATCTGGAGAATGCCAGATTTTCCTCACTTCGCCAGACACTCAAAAATTTTTTGTTTTTACAGATTTATGAAAAATAACCTGGCAACTCTGGTGAGTTGAAACAACACAAATACATTTAGGGCATATTCAGGAGTGTTCTAATTCTAGCTGCATAATTTATGTCAGTATTAAAATTTAAATCTAGAAATTATAACAAAATAAACTGGCAGCCCCAGCAGCGTTTTATCTGTGTTTCAAATATAGAAAAAATAGAACGGCAGTGTATACTAGTTTTAAATTTGACAATAGAACTGGTCGAATAGATAAAACTAAAACTGATTGCTGGGGGTACGTTTGTTTCAGTTTCATTTACATTATAAAACATCCATATGAAGCTTGCAGCTGCTGAATTTTCTCTTACAGCAATATATAGAATAGATTTTGAATCTTCGCGTTGATGTAGCGTTCAGAGATGCCAGGTAAAAATTTCAAATATCTACAGACAGGGTCTGTAAATCTGAAAAAAAAAATCTGCAGTCAGCAAGTATGTCTTGCTGGCAGCAATTTCTCTATAAAGTGTGACACGCAAAACTGACTTGGCGAGCAAAAAAAAAAAAAGTCGCGGAAATTTCAAAAGTCTGTAAATATAGACGAAAGTCTGCGAGAATTTCAAAAGTCTACACAACAAAAAATGTCTGCAGCACTATACCCCAAATCTGCAGATTTACAGACAAATCTGCAGACCTGACATCTCTGGTAACGTTTACACTATTACCATTTGCCAGAATGCTTGTGCCAGTGTACTGCCCTCTTAGGAAAAAAAACTTCAACGGTGGTCCTTCGTTGGTCTAATACGTTGGATCATTGGACCACAGTTGAACGTTTTTTCCTAAGAGGGCAGTACACTGGCACCAGCCTCTCACTTGTACTCGGCGGGCAGATTTCCCCCCAGGCGGTTGGCTATGTCTGCCAACCATTTTAGCCGGAATTCTGCCAGAATTCCGGCAAAAGTCTAGCAACAATGCAAATGATTCCAGCAGAAAATTTCGCCTAGCGGTTATTAACGGTTCTGTTTCCACCAGATTCTTACCATACAAGATTGGCAGAACCGTTTTGAATCGGTTCTACATATTTAGCGTCTTGGTTTCATTTTTTCATTAAAAAGTACATATGAAAGGCAATAAATTATTGCCCTTCATACATACTAATTATGAAAATGTTATTGCCAATAACAGTGCTTTCTCACTACCAAACATACACATATTTCAATCTCATTTAACTCGTCTCAATATTCGTTTTTTGTATGTACATGCGGGATTGACAAACATCAAATGAAGTCGAATAAAAAAGGAAAAAAGAAGGAAGAGAGAAATAAACTAGACACATACGTCGAGATAATTACGCAATTTCGCCTGAACAATTTTAACAGCAGCCGGAATGCAGCCAGTTTTCTGACGGTTGCCAGAATTCCTCACAAGCGGGATGCTGGCTGCCAGCAGAAGTGTAGGGTTAGAGTGACTATAATCAGAGTGGCGACAGCTGTTCGTTTGGAATGACAGCTACCAGTTCTATAATATAACTGAAACTGAAACAAACGTATCCCCAGCAAGCCGTTCTAGTTTTATTTATTCGACCAGTTCTTCTGTCAAATTTTAAACTGGTCTACGATGCCGTTCTATTTTTTGTATATTTAAAACACGAGTTAAACACTGCTGGGGCTGCCAGTTTTTTTTTGTTATAAAATCCAGATTTAAATTTCGTAACTGACATAAATTATGCATCTAGAACTAAAACACTCCTGAATATGCCCTAAACAGGGCACGATATCCGACGTTGCCAGGTATATCGATTTATCGGTATTTATACAGATATTGGACCTCTTTTGAGCAATTTGACGTCTCTGTTACTCACACCGATGCAGAGTGCGCAGATCTATTCATATACGAAATAAGAATGTGTGCGAGCCGAAGTCAAAGTTTGTTGTGGGTTCAATTTTACACTGAGGTAAAACATTTTTGACTCATAATCATACACTGCGAAAAATGCATATAAAATTTCGTAAGCTATGAACTAATGAACCAAGTAGAAGACAGTTCCATTACGTGATGTAGAGTTTCATGAATGATTTTATGTCTTTCTCATCTGTTCTCTTGGCATTGCAGTGTTTTTTTATTGCATATATGTCTTCAATAATTGACACGATGCGGCTCGACAAAATTCACTGGGTTATTGCGACATACTCACACTAGCATTAACCTTTCAACTGCTGAGAATAGCCACACCAACACATTCGCACGTGGATTGGTCTATACCGCAATACAGATATATACTACCAAAATACCGATAATTCATTAATCGTACAGATAAATACCGATTTTAGTTGATAGCATAGATAGACAAGAGGAAAGGTTGCTACAAGACCTTTTTTTTGCTCACCAAAATGAGCTTTGGTGACATTTCCGTGAACTTTTGTTGACGAGATTCTGATACCGATATGATGCAGATAGATTTTTGCGCCGAATATTGATTTTTGGAAAAATAACCTGGGAACGCTGTTGAAATCATAATACCTGAGCTCACGATGTAAAATACCCTGGTGATCACGTTTTTCTATGTGTTGGTGCGGTTGTCATTTTACTTTGGAATAACAGAGAGACGTGAAGAAGAAAAAACATAAACAAATGACGTTCCAGGAATTGCTTTTATGAAAATATTTAGAGTTGGTTCTGTTTGCGAAAATTTTGACAGTGAAATGTGTTGTTTTGTTCCGGAATGTTTCAATCGTTTTCATCACCTGCATTTGAAATGCCACCCACAGCACAATCACTCCATTATCCATAATAACTGTAATAGATACCACAGTGCTATCCGCCAAATCCTTCCTCCAACGAAATGAACAGAATCGGATGTGTACATTTTCCTATATTTCGACGTTACCTTTCAAGCCCTTGAAGAAAAAATGTCTAGATTTTCAATTAGTGCCAAAGATTCGCCAGGCTGCGCGACAACTGGAGTAACTTAGAAGTGAAATCCCGATCTGAAATGGTCGTTTGTTTATGTTTACATGCTTGAATCCCGGTCGCCATACTTATTTTCGTGAGAAAATTACCAACACAACCAAAACTGTCTTAACACGGCACCAGTGTATTTTACGTCGTGACCTGAGCTTTTGTTTTTGACAGTTTTAAATTCTGTATAAAATGTTCAAAACAACGAATGTGACAATGGGAGATTCTCTTTGTTTACTTTCTCTTTCGATTATTGCGGAATATTCCTGCTTTTTTCGGTAATTTCTTCGGTGCAGGTTCGATGATAACTTTAGTTATTATTATCGGTAAATAATTCTAGTGAAAGATTGCTATGAGTGCTGTAATAATCGAAAGAGAAAGTAAACAAAGAGAATCTCTCATTGTTACATTCGTCGTTTTGAACATTCCATACAGAATTATACTTCAATCTGTCATTTTAGAGCAGATATCAATCATAGCGAATAGCCTGTTCTAGTGATTAGAAGACTACTAAAAATATTTATACACGGTATCACAAAAGGGTATAAGTGGAATATTTCTTTCAAATTCAGGAAGGTGCAGTACACTATCGATCGATAGGCGTTTTTTTTTAGTGAAAAGCTATTTTTAAGTATAATGGCTGGACAAACTATTAATGATAGACTGCTCGCAGCGCGGCACAGTCTTGCTGGACAGGGATTGGCCAAATCGGTTTGCAAAGCAACGACTGAAGAAATGATTGCTCCGAAGAAAAAACATTTAGATTGTAAGTGTCATAACAAATACTAAATCTCACTACGTCATTGAGATGTAATATTCTTCTCAACTTCCCTGCATAATTTGCTCATGCAAAAATCATTCTCAAACCCATCTGAAAACAATCGATTCTTCTATTCCCATGTCTAGAAAAACAATTCCGAAGAATTAGAGCATCAAAAAAATACACATGTGTAATGAATAGCCAGATTAATGTGCTACAATCTTACTTCCGTATGCTTATTATTTTAGAGAACTTCTATTTGCTTCGTTTAAAGCAATAAAATCGTGTACCGATGAAGAATTTCATTCATGATTACTCAACAATTTAAAATTATACGGTATATACAGTGGCGTACCGAGGAAATTTGGCGCCCGGGGCAAAATAAGATTTGCAATCGTTGGTTAAGTGAGCAAAACCAGCTTAACTCCATCTCCGGAAAGATGACTTGGATGAGCAAAAAAAGAGGTCACAAGCATTGGTTTGCCGTCCCCATGAAAACGTTGCGCTTGGGGCGAGTGTTCGCCTAACCATATACGCCACTGTGTATATAAGTTGATATTGCAATCAGTCTTCTGATTTCAAATCGTCGAGGAAAATTCATATCATTCATGAGATTGCTAGCCTTTTTAGTGGTAGTGCTTTAGGTATAGTTCAATGTTTTTTTTAAGTCAACACAGTTCATCATGGTTCAAAACAAGCACCATCCGTTTTGAATAAATTGTAACGCAGATTTAAAATAACTACTTTTTGCACGATATGAATCTCAATGTTTTGTTATTTCAAATATGTTTTTCTTCGTTTAATTTCAATTCATTCATCTTTACGGCGCACGCTTAAGGCAAAGATAACTGAAGTATTTTAACAATAAAAACATATTTAAAACTGAAAATGTATCTTCAAAAAGTATAATTAGAAAACTATTAATACATCTTGATTTCTTATGGGCAAAATGTAAACAAAATACTGGGTAAAGCCCGGAAAAAATGATAAAAATTAGCAAAATATGTGCCCTATACTTTACTGCACAGTGATAACAAAAAACTTTTATTACAGATTTGGTACATTGCACCAACGAACCAAACGTTTCAATTCCACATTTAGCGAATTTGTTGGTGGAGCGATCACAGAATGCAAATTGGGTTGTTGTTTACAAAGCTCTGATTACAACACATCATGTACTAGCTTATGGAAATGAGGTAGGATACATCAAGCAATTCGGTATCAACTTGTGAAAAGAGCGTATGTTATGAGAGACCCATGCGAAAATTCACAAAAAAAAATTATATATATATATATATATATATATATATATATATATATATATATATATATATATATATATATATATATATATATATATATATATATATATATATATATATATATATATATATATATATATATATATATATATATATATATATATATATATATATATATATATATATATATATATATATATATATATATATATGTATATACATATATACATTTTGCTACATTCGCAAGGGCCTGTCGTACTATAGGCCCTAATCACATGTTGGAACTAAATAAGAATATATCATTACAAATACGTTTTTATTTTAGAGATTCATACAATATTTGGCATCGAGCAATTCCTCGTTTCAGTTGAATAATTTCTTGGATAAAGGCGGTGTTCAAGGTACATTCGAATACGTATAATATTGCATATATAAACGTTTTTGTATGATTAGTACAATTTCCGTTTGGGCGTCATGCAAGATTTCAAATATTGTGACAAATTGGAATCGTTAGACATTTTGACTTTAACCGAAAGACTAATTACTTTCAAAAGTTATAGCTCAACGCTTCGGCCGAAAGTTTCTCAACAATTACCAAAATTATTGTATTCAATCCCGGTTAGGTTACAACCGGGGTGGAATTAATTATACAATTATAAGCACAATCATCATCATTATCAACCGAAATTAATCATAATTGCCAATGGGTTTTGTTTGGATCCAATCCCGAAATTGTTGAGTGCGAATAGCTAGAAAACTCTTATTCGAGGCTTAACGCAAAAGGAGAACACATGAAAATCTCTACTGTTCGCTTTTTGTAGAATAATTGTGACTAATTATGGGAGGGAATTGACCCTCCCGTGGTTGATGGGCTTGACGGTATTGCAAACATCATCAGATACGATTAATTATTGTTACAATTTAATATAAATATGTGTTATAACTTTTAGTTTAATTATTGAGCTTATTTGAATAAGATGTTGATTGCAATACGCTCCAACATCCGGGGTTGGAGAGGCCGGTAGGGCTTAACTGAGCTCTTTTTTATGTTTCATTTTCATACTACCGGCCCTTATTACCAGTGTGAAGTGGAAATTAAGTGAAATGAACGTACCCCAGTCAGGTTTCACACGATAACGGAATAGTTGAATGGTGAATTAAGTTCATCTTTGACGTTTATTCTGTGAGGTTGTGTTGTGCTCGTGTGGGATCTGATGGATGAGGTGATATGTGAGTGAAGTGTAAGTGAAGTGGAATGCAAGAACGGTAATAAAGGCCACCGTTTCAGCTCAGGACCAACGATCGACCAATAGAAGAGATAGAAATTGGGTGACGGCACCTCCATTCATCTCAAATCCATTAGTCATTTCATGTATGAAAACCATTAGTTAGAGCGAGATCTGTTGTGTTTGTTCGTTAGATTGACTTCGAGAGTAAAATGAAATTAGAAGTATTTCGCGTCGCTATAACAGCAATATCGTACATATTCTGAACTACTTTTATGCGGTATTGCTTATCAGAGATGAAGCAAAGATTTTGTATTTGATTTCATCACAATTCATTTATTGAAAGTCGAGTAATCGGTAGAATAATATGGTGACTCTATTAATGAAATGACTATTGGCACAATGAATTTAGTTGAAATCTATTAGAATAGAAATAGTAAATCAATGTTACAATGTTTGCGTGTGAAATACATATTTGTATATATGTATATGTATGTACACATGTGTGTGTATGTATGTATGTATGTGTGTATGTATGTGTGTATGTCAGTATGCCTTGGTGCCTGTATAAATTTATACATGTATGTATGTATGCGTTGTATCAAACCGTATATTGCGATACCTTTCGATTGTGAGTGAATAAGATGTTGATTGCATTACGCTCCAACATCCGGGGTTGGAGAGGCCGGTAGCGCTTAACTGAGCTCTTTTTATGTTTTATTTTCATACTACCGGTCCCTATTATCAGTGTGAAGTGGAAGTTAAGTGGAGTGAACGTATCCCAATTGGGTTTCACACGATGACAACGGTGAATCGAGTCCATATATGACGTTTATTGGTGGTTTGTGTACAATGGACTACTGTGAAATGAGGTAGAATATTGTAGAATAGAACGAAATAATAATAACTTAACTAATAGACAAACCACTGATAGCTGTCAAACGATGTTCATCCAGTTTGTATTGTGAGGATGTATCGTTTGGGACCTGATGGGTTCGATGATGTGTGAGTGAAGTGTTTCAGCTCAGGATTAGCGATCGACCATAAGAAGAGTTAGAAATTGAGTAACGGTTCCCCCATTCATCTCAAATCCATTAGTCATTTCATATACGATAACCATTTGTTATAGTGACATCTGTTATCTCTGTTTGATAGATTAACTTCAGAAGTAACATGAAATTTGGAACATTATGCTTTGCTAAAACAGCAATATTGAACCATTTCCGAGCTACTACTATGTGTTATTGCTTCTTAGAGAAGAGGCAAAGACATTGCATTCGGTTTTATCACAATTCATTTATTAAAAGTCGAGTTATCGCTAAAATACCATGGTGACTCCACTAATGAGATGGCTATTGGCACACTAGTTTTAGTTAGGATCTATTAGAGTAGAAATAGTAACTCAATGTTGTAATGTGTGGAATACATGTGGGTATGTATGCATGTGTGAATGTGTATAACTGTGTGTGTATGTATGTGTTTTTGTGTGTTTGTACAATATACATTTTACCGTTCCTTTGAGTGCGTTGTATCAAATTGGTAGTGATACATTTCGATTGGGAGTCTAGGTTTACTTGCTGCTCAAAAAGCCTGAGTTTATGGTAAACACAGATAATGAACAATCGAAGATAATGAAATGGAAACATGTTCTAGGGGTGATAGCTAAATAATTAAAGAGTAAAATTATATTTCGTAATAGTCAAATATCACTGAGCGTTAGCGTCATGTTTACATTTCCTTATCCGTTGAACCTTTCTGAGTGGCAAAACACACATAATGAATATACAGTACACTAACCCTTGATTTCTCTATCTTGCTTGCATGACACGCCGACAATGAGAGAAAGAATCAGATGAAGCAGAAGCGCTTCTAGAACTGAACAGAACAAGAGGAGAGAACAGAATGGAATGAAGAAGAAAGAAAGGAATAAAAAAAGAAGGAAGGAAGGAAGAAGAAAGGATAAAAAATACCATACTCGTCCAGAGCAGCGCATCAAAAAAAAGAAGGAAAAGGAAAAAAGAAAGAAGGAAGAGAAAAAGAAGAAGAGATATCGAAATACAACGAAACTCAGTTGAATTGAACAATGGAGGATAAGGTAACACATTAACATTAAGTTTGTAAACAACGTACCGCCATTGTTTGTGTGATCGACGCACTAGCACTTTTTATTGATTTATAGTGGTTTTTATTCGTTTCTATTTCCTGCGTTACTCGTAGTCTCGATAAGAATTGGACAGTTTTTTGTGTCGTGGTGAAGTGAAGATAATTTGTGGTGTTTTTCGGTCAGTTTCGTTGCCGCTCTTTCGCTATCGTATCGCGAAGTGACGCCTATCGAAGATATCGTTTTATCAAGATACTCAGTTTCACGCTCTTTCTCACCCGACCGAAGCGCCATCTGAATTTCACTGTTGGCATCCTGAGATTTGTTCACTATGGCTAATGCTTGTGATCGTTGTGCCAAAACTGTAAAATCGGAGGAAGATTTTGTTGAGTGTTCAGGTTTTTGCCATCATTTGGTACATATGAAATGCGCAAAACTCAACAAGCCGTTTCTGAAAGTTTTGGACGAAAATCCCAACCTGTTTTGGATATGCGATGAGTGTTGTAAACTGATCAAACTTGCTCGTTTCCGCGACTCGGTTTCTTCGTTTGGAAGCGCATTTGCATCTATCGCAGAGAGAACAGAATCGATTTTTGCTGAGCTGAAGGCCGAAATTAAAAAGAATAGCCAGCAAATATCTCGTCTCTCGCGCAAAGTGCCTGTTTCGTCGCCGCTGCCGCCGAAGCCCGACGGATTTGGTCCCAATGCGAAGCGTCGTCGGGAAGATAGTTCTGAGCCAAGTAAAACCTTGGAAGGTTGCCGGAAACCATCGGATAACTGTAATATCGCCACAGTTCCAACGCCCTGCTCCCTCGTATGGATTTACTTGTCACGTTTTCACCCCAGCGTTAGTAAGGAGATGGTTTCGCAGCTAACAAAAGATGGTTTACAGTGCAGCGAAGATGTCACGGTCATCCCGCTGGTGAAAAAAGATGTCGACGTAAATACTCTGAACTTTGTCTCCTTCAAAGTTGGGATACTGCCCAAATTTCGGGAAGCGGCTCTTAATCCCGACACCTGGCCACAAGGTGTTTTGTTTCGCGAGTTCGAAGACAACAAAAAGCAAAACATCTGGTATCCTCCAATCGATATTTCTCCACCGATTCCCGACGAAAATGGATGCAGCACCGTTATGAATGTAGACGAAGTAACACCCAGCCCGCTCCGTTTGATGAGAACACCGCCCCGGCAAACGTTATGAGAGTACAATGGAACCACACCGGGACGCACTGAAGTTGATATTTTGGAAGCTCTCGAACCCCCCGCCACAGTCGTGCCACAGCAGCCAGCGTTCTCCAGTCGTCCTGGTCCCGTGCGTGGGTGTGGTGAAAGAGTCTTCCAAATGTCTCATCTCGGCAAGTATTTGCATATTCCGTCCTTTCCAAGTGCTGATCTCTCTCGCACTTATAGATGTCCTCCTCTCGCTTTGAATCGGATACCGGGATGCACAGATGTTCGCACCATGGAAGCCCCTGATACGTTCCCCACAGTCGAGCTATTGCAGCCAGCGGTCATCAGTCTTCCCGGCCCTGTGAGTGGGAACGCGGAAGGGGTCTTCCAAACCATCTCAGACGGCAAGTACAATTCAGTCTCAAACGATTCTGGCGTTGATTCACTTCCCGTCGTTTGCAGTTATCCATCGCACGATCAATCTAGTCAACCGCTGCACTTGTACTACCAGAACGTTGGAGGCATGAACATGCACATCACCGACTATTTGCTGGCTTGTTCGGATGATTGCTTCGACATCATCGCTCTTTCGGAGACGTGGCTCAGTGATTGTACGCTCTCCGTTCAAGGTTTTGGATCCAACTACGAAGTCTTCCGTACCGATCGCAGCCCCTTCAATAACTCAAAAACTATTGGAGGCGGGGTGCTTATCGCAGTGCATCGTCGTTTGAAGGCGCAACTGATCGAAACCGCATCTGGTAAATGCGTCGAGCAGGTTTGGGTGCGTTTGAAACTGGTCAATTTTTCCCTCTACCTTTGTGTGATATATCTTCCTCCGGACCGATGCCGCGATCTACCGCTAATCGATGCACACATACAGTCGTTGCAAGAAATTACTTCCACTCATGTACTACCCGTAGATGAAATCTTGATTGTGGGAGACTTCAACTTTTCCAGCATAAAATGGCAAACAAGTTCCGGTGGTTTCTTCTTTCCTGATCCGGCGCTCTCCACTTTCCACATTGGCATTACAACCATGCTCGACGGCTACAACCTCAACCTTCTTCGACAGTCGAATCCTGTCGTTAATGAAAATAACCGGATGTTGGATCTTTGCTTTTCAAGTAGAGAAGATGTTGCACCAAAGATTAGTGCTTCACCGTTCCCTCTGGTCAATTCCGTTCGTCATCATCCTCCACTACATATTGTGCTCGATTCAAATCGCTTACAGAACGCCTGCATTCCAACGGACATCATCTGCTATAATTTTAGTAGAACCGACTACACCAATATGACCGACTTCTTGACGCAAATCGACTGGGATGAAGTTCTCGACAACGATGATGTCAATGCTGCTGTGCAGACGTTTTCTAATGTTATGAGCTACGCAATCGACTACTATGTACCGAAACGATCGAGACGGCAGACCCGGCATCCTGCCTGGCTGACTGCGGAAGCGAGACATCTGAAAACGACCAAAAGAGCCGCTCTAAAGAGGTATTCTAAACATGGAGGATTTTCTCTGCGTAATCACTACGTGCAGATAAATCAGTTGTACAAGAAAACCGTTAAGCGCTGCCATGCCAACTACTTGAACAACGTACAACGAAAACTGAAATCAAATCCAAGGTATTTCTGGAAACATGTGAATGAGCAAAGGAAAGAATTTGGGTTGCCCTCGTCAATGAGCTTTGGAGATCGTACTGGTTCGTGCACACAGGAAATCTGCCAGATGTTTGCGGAAAAGTTTTCTAGGGTTTTTTCAAATGAAATCCTGACTCAGCAGCAAATTGCTGCCGCAGCACTTAACGTTCCCCTGTCTAATAACTCATTGAACTGCATCAATATTGACGAAGACTCAATACGGACGGCAATTGTAGGAATGAAAGCCTCAAATTCTCCAGGCCCCGATGGAATACCGGCAGTTATTCTTAAAAAGTGCTCGCGTGGAGTAATCGCTCCCCTCTGCAAATTGTTTCGAATGTCTCTCGCTACAGAAGTTTTCCCCAATTTATGGAAAGCTTCCTTTATGTTCCCAGTCCACAAGAAAGGCGATAAAAAGGATATAAACAACTACCGCGGTATCACTTCCCTTAGCGCTATACCAAAGCTGTTCGAAAAGGTTATACTGACACCAATTTTCAATCACTGCAAGCAATATATCGTCGATACTCAACACGGTTTCATGCCTAACCGCTCAACAACCACAAACTTACTATCGTTTTTGTCTTATGTGTTTGATGCAATGTCTAACGGTTTACAAACGGACGTTATCTACACAGATCTTTCCTCCGCTTTCGATATAATCAACCACGACATCACGGTTGCTAAGTTGGACAGACTTGGATTCAGTTCGAACATTCTTCGTTGGTTGCAGTCGTCGTCGTTTAGCAGTTAAAATTGACGATCATACTTCCGGAGAGTTCCTCGCATCATCCGGAATACCACAGGGTAGTCATCTAGGACCGTTAATATTTTTACTGTACTTCAATGATGTCAATTTTGCCTTGGAAGGTCCTCGCTTATCGTTTGCTGATGATGTCAAGATCTATCACATCATCCGCAACTTAGAAGACGTAGCCTTTCTCCAGCGGCAATTGGTAATCTTCGCAGATTGGTGTAAAGTTAACCGTATGATTGTAAATCCAGACAAATGCTCGGCCATTACGTTCACGAGGAGAAAAATGCCATTGCATGTCGAATACTTTCTGGATGGATCCTCGATTGGAAGATCTACTAGCGTTAAGGATCCTGGCGTCCATCTCGATGAGCAACTTACATTCAAGCATCACATCAGTTACATTGTAGCTAAAGCTTCCCGTAGCTTAGGATTCTTAATGAGAATAACTAAGCACTTCACAGACATACACTGTCTAAAATCGCTTTACTGCTCGCTTGTTCGTTCAACTCTCGAATATTGCTCGGCAGTTTGGAACCCATGCTACCTGAACGGTGCTCATAGAATTGAGGGAATACAGCGTAGATTCGTTCGCTTCGCTCTTCGTCGATTGCCGTGGACTGATCCTCATCAACTACCTAGTTATGAAAGTCGCGGGTTATTAATGGGTCTCGACACATTACAAGTGCGACGAAAATTATCACGCGCTTTGATAATAGCAGATATATTCAACGGTAGGATCGACTGTCCCGTTTTGCTCAACGAAATTAATATTAATGTGCGACCCAGAGCTCTCCGCAACAGTGCTTTTCTTCGACTTCCTATACGACGTACCAACTATGGCGCAAACGGTTCTATTATTGGTTTACAGAGATCGTTCAACCGCGTTTCATCTGGATATGATTTTAATGTGTCACGAGCAGAATACGTACAAATTTTCTGAATATTATTAGGAATTATCATTAGGACCAAATTGTGTCTGTTGATTGTAAATAAATAAATAAATTAAAACAAAACTAAAGGTAAAAAAATCAACATTATTAAAAAAATGCTGGGTAACAATGTAATTTCCTCATATTGAAAGAGGCGTTTATATGGCGCGCATGCGCTAATTCGGCCTGATACAAATTAACGGGGAGGGCAATACATTTTGGACAGGGCTGTAAAAAGCTGATTGGAACCCTTTCCCCACCAAAATGTAATATAAGGAAACTATAAGGACT
Source organism: Malaya genurostris (assembly GCF_030247185.1). NCBI lineage: Eukaryota > Metazoa > Arthropoda > Insecta > Diptera > Culicidae > Malaya > Malaya genurostris. The sequence continues at coordinate 136,762,527 of NC_080572.1, read as the reverse complement.
AATTATGGGAGGGAATTGTTTTTTTTTAATGGTGCGACGTAATTTGTGCAAGACGCCTTATTGCTTTTTGCATTTTTTTTGTGTTTTTTTTCTTTTTTTGCATATGATAACTTATCTCACACCCGGGTTGGCGGTTCAATGCATAGGACACTGGTCTTACAAGCCAGTTGTCGTATGTTCGAGTCCCGACCTGGAAGGTTTCTTAGTGTCAGTAGGATCCATAGCCTAGCCATGCAATGATTCTGTACACTAAGAATCGGCTGCGTAGTCTGTTGTAACAGAAAGGCCAAATTCCAAAAAAGGAATGGTTATGCCAAGACAATGACACAATATGATAACTTATCTGCTTTATGACGTTAACAGTTATACTAACGTGAATCTTTAATTTTTCTCTCTTCCCAAAGGTGCCGTTGGAGCAAGAATGGGTAAGTTTTTGTTTTACGATAACAACACTAATTTGGCCGTTTTATGCTTTGGATCCACATTCTTACAATACTGTTATTAATATTTATTACTTTCTTTTAGGATACGACATGTCACCATTTATTCGTCGTTATGCAAAATATTTGAACGAAAAGGCTCTCTCTTATCGTACCGTTGCATTTGATTTTTGTAAATTGAAAAGAGGAAAAGAAGAAGGTTCTCTTCGTGTAATGAATGCTGATAAACTTTTAAAAACATTACCAGTTCTTCAAGCTCAGCTGGACTCGTTGCTTGAATTTGATTGCACTGCAAATGATCTAACGAATAGTATTGACCATATGGGACTATGTTATGCACAAATGAATTCATAGTGTTTGTTTATTCCAGGCGTTATCAATCAATGTTTCATGCTATTGTTCAGAGACTTGATTCGGCTATTTGCATGCTACAATGATGGAATTATCAATTTACTGGAAAAATATTTTGACATGAACAAGAAACAGTGTCGAGATGCTTTAGATTTGTATAAAAAGTTTCTCACACGCATGGATCGCGTAGGAGAGTTCCTGAAAGTGGCCGAGGTAAAAACTCTGAACATAGTATTTTTAAGATATTATTCCTTAAACCAATAAAAAGGCGGGTGGGTAATGTCAGAGACATACGGATTGGTGGGAATACGAATAACATTGGCTAGCTGAAAATAAAACTGTGCCCTTTTAAAGCACGATACCAACATCGGCTAACGACAAATACACTGAGGATATTACACGTTTCAAAATAATACGAAATACTTTGATTTTTCGTCACAAGATTTTCTATTGAATATCATAGTTTTGATCTATGAACGAAAAATTTTTTATCAAGGAGCAAGCTATGAATATTAACCTACAAATTTCTGAATTTCATAAAAACTCACGTATGGAAATTTCTAATGACATATAATAATCATACATTCTTCGTATGACCATCATATTATTTTACAATGAAAGGTATAGACATTTTTCTTGAAAATTCATCAGTGTTGTGTATGGCAGAAATAATGTAGTAATAAAAATGATTTTGTTGTATTTCTTATTTTATTTCAAACAATTTATATTCATTAAGTACAAAGGATCTGTAAATCAAACATTTTTTTGGTATTCTCGTTGATATTCTGGGTTCGTCTACTTTTGTCGGTGTAACGACAGTGTAACAAAGTTCAGTATTGTTGGCAGTCCACTAATTGCAGCTGTCAAATCTAAAGCAGCTCTCTTTATGTAAGCACTTCTCCAGGTGAATTATCCGGAACCCTACCTGTGCCTTCCTGGGCTTCAAGTGGACGTTGCGGGCAGGATAACGATTGATCGATTGGCAGCGTATTAGGTTCCTTACGCGGTCTTGAACCAGTAAACGGTATATATATATATATATATATATATATATATATATATATATATATATATATATATATATATATATATATATATATATATATATATATATATATATATATATATATATATATATATATATATATATATATATATATATATATATATATATATATATATATATATATATATATATATATATATATATATATAAATTAAGTTTTCAAATTCGTTAAGAGGATTTTTAAAAAGCCAAACATATTGATTGAAGTCTAAATTAGAACTGCTTTATTTTATGAAATGTTCGATACATCGAAGAGCCCTGTCTTTGTCCCTAAACTGCTGATTTGACGGCTAGCAACGATGGTCCTCCGGTCACGTACGGTGTTGGGTTGCGTTCGTTGGCGTTCCACTTCGGTGTTGCTGACTTCGCTGTATTGCTTGGAGCTTCTATCGGTTGTCCGGTTAAGTTTGGTTGGGGAGTATCGCGTTTAACTGCTTCCCCCATAAGTATTGCTCGTCCCGAGCAATTTCCTGTTTTTGTAAATTTCCAGTATTTGATGATGCCGATGGCCAAAAGTATGAGCGTGAGAATGATGACGGTGCCGAATGATATGGATCCGATTCGGTATTTGAACTCTGTTTACGCCAAAGTAGGTAAGTCTCAGAAGACAGTTTAAGTAAGCTTTACTACACACAACAGAAATCGATTAGTAATAATGACAGACAGACTTAGAGATAACGACAGGCAGTTAACGTTACGGAACTAAGTGTAGCTTTCATTATTGCGTTCTACACATACTAAGTTAGGTATTACAGATGCCGGTCACTTCCTGTACAGTTAAATTGTGTTCATATAAAAATGTAGGCAACCTATATAAACTGAACCATCAGTAGCCTCAAGTGTGTTCTTCTTCAGAAAGTAAACTAGTCAGTGGACGGTCTAGAATCTAGAGTCAGTCAACTCAGTACTACAGCTAGTTAAAATGTGAACGTTAGTCAAGATAGACAATTCCTAGTAATTGTCATCATTCCAGTTGTAATAATACTGAACAGAATAAATCATTTGAGTTGAGTACAAATATTTGTGTGTTCATGTTGCACCGCGAATCAGATTTTCCTCGTGCACATAATTCCGACAAACCACAAACGTTAATGTGCGCAAACATTTTGGTCCTTCGAGCCGGATCGTCGGAATAAGTAACGAAAATCTATCGCGCCGGTTGAAATGCGGAATCAGAAAATCACTGTCAGTGCCAACATGAAAACGGGCCATCAGTACCATCCGTGTTCGTTATACTTTCTGTGAACATCAAATCGATTGTTACAAATCATGCGCGATCACGTTTAAAATGAAGAACCTACAGTCACTGTACGGCAAAGGCAGAAATGTTAAAGTGAAATCGCCATTGCAATCCTCACAACGACCTTCATTGTCGTTCCATACAGTTAGTTAAATGTTGTCTGAACTGGCAGCAACTCGTATCAGGCTGTGTTTTGTATGTGTCTTTGAGTCCGTCAAAAATGCGGCGAAATTAATTATGCTCGATAAAAACGGCAATTCTAAAACACTCAAATTTGTGTAAAAAGTGTTATGTTACATATAAAACATCGTAAAACTTATGTGTGACATGTGATCAAGCAGAACAGTAATGGCGGCACAGCCATCTTGCGAAGAAATTAACTGAGTGAACCGATATCCAAGCACAGACACAGTCAAACTAATAAAGTTCTAGTTCGAATCACCTCATTGAAAATCAAATGTGTACACCTTTACTTAACCGCCCTGGGTACACATGCATTCCATATTCGCCCGATTGAGACCGATTCTTCGCCCATCAGTGAGACGTCAGTCAATAGGTTTGTTGTTTTTCATTAACTTCGAACAACTGTCACATAAACGGTGAGATCAAAAAAACGTGCTCAAGCAAAACCAGCAAAACATTGTGCAGTTCGGTTGTGTGGAATTTCGGGATAAAATGGACCACATCAGTCCAGTAAAGGCTGCTCTGGCAGCACAGCGTGAGTCAGCCAAACAGCTATTAGCAATAGCGCAACAGATTGCAAGTTGTGGACCTCCTTCCGTCAAGGAGTTAGAGTGGTTGAAGTCGTCTGCAGAATTAATCGAAAGGTGGTGGCGGCAGAGTGCATCACGTACAAGCGGTGAGAAGGGGACAGTTCACAACGCAGATGACGAATTGGAAGAAACATATCTTCATTTGTTGTTGAAAATACGCTCAACGAAAAAGGTAATAATTGAACGGACAAAGGATTCTACGGCAAGGCGCACTAATCCGGCTGCTCGAATTGTACCGCCGCTATGTCACTTCTGCAGCGAACGTCATTTTCTATTCCGATGTGAGGAGTTTTTTAAGTTATCACCAATAAGCAAATTGGAATTTGTGGACAGAAAGAAAATCTGTCGAAACTGCTTCAGTGCTGTTCATTTCGAGACGGACTGCCAACAGGAATCGCGATGTATGCGATGCAATGCAAAACATCACACCCTGCTCCATGCAGCGAAGTAACAAGGGTCGACAGAAAACAGTACCATTATATGTTTTTTCTCCATGGAGTGTTAACTCAAGCTGAATTATATTTCGTTTAATAAATATCATGAATTCGTCGAATATTTTCTCCTCTTATCTGAGCCATGAATAAGCATATCTTGGGTCTACGGATGACGCTTAGAGCGTTCGAATCAAATGAGTTCTTTGTTCAGTCCACTGACAGCAGTACGGAATCTTATTCGATCAAATTTATACTTTCGATCAGATGAATCGCACCATTCTTCACCTATCATCGAACGATGGGATGCATTAGCTTATAGATTATCATCATGCTCATGATGGTTTGTTCGGGCACCTAGTGACCATTCTGAAGCATGAAAATGGTCTCACGACATCAAGTCACTCGGTCCTATCCACAAAACGAGCTTAATCCTTTCCGAGCATTTGCTTTTGATATTCTCGGAGGTCATCCCAGCATGGGAGACTAATTTTCGCCAAGCAAAGACAGTTCAGCTGGAAGTACTACAGCGGTGATGGTATTCGTCCTCACCAATCTCAGGTGCATTCACTTCGGGTTGAATTGAGCGCCATTCAACCAGGTTCAACGGTGAACCATCAGGGCTGACAGAGCCATTGCAGTCTGTTGCTTACGTGAAGCAGCAGAGCTGGATTGAGATCCAGTAATTTCGTGAATGCATCTCCATAACATCATCGTATTCATCGGATCAACAAACAAGTTGTTGATAATTCCAACATTGAGGAAACGTTGGAATTCCAGTCCGTGGGTCTGAGCCCAGCGGAACCTTTCGGAAGGCAATACAGCAGCAGTCCAGTAATTGGAACCTTCACGAAATTCATCGTAGTACCAACAGCGCGAATAGGAACTTTGTCACCAGTCAACAGTTCATCATTACGTCGAATTAGTTATTCGAATTCTGAGAGACAGCCTTGTCTTATATCATCGGGAGTATCTGTACGTCCAAGGTACTCAAAACATCGTCCTATCGAAATTGAAAGCTATTCATCCAAGTTCGGCAGTCAACCATCAGGGCTTGCAGAGCCACTACAGTCTGTTGCTTACGTGAAGCAGCAGAGCTGGATTGAGATCCAGTAATTTCGCGAATGCTAAATACCATTTTAGTATTTATTGGATCAACAAGCAAGCTGTTGATAATTACAGCATTGAGGAAATGTTGCAATTCCAGTCCGTGGGACTGAGACCAGCGGAGCTTTTCGGAAGGCAACACAGCAGCAGTACAGTAATAGGAACCATCAGGAAAATTCCAGTGGTACCAACAGTTCTATTAGGAAATTCGTCGTCAATCAACACAGATTACTATTACGTCAACACATTGAAATTCTAAGAGACACTGTTGTCTCATATCATCGGGAGTATCCAAGATACTCGAAGCTTCATCGGTCCAGTAATAGTCGGAGCACTTTACGTTAGCGTCAACCTGCATACTTTAGAGAAAGCGATCCTGTCAGCGTCACAACACAAGCAGTTGCGGCGATTATCAACTTTATCGATCATTAGATATACGTCGCCGGTTGTGAATCCGGTCCTTACTCGGGAGAAAGAGTCGCCAGACGAGTTCCTGGCCCAAGCTCGGGGGAATCGAGCAGTTCCTGTAGCATCTGTAAAGAGCACAAGCCTCGTCGGTGGGTTCGTAGAACCCCCGGCTGGGACTTGACAGTAGTTAAGTATCCATTTTGTTTCATTTCAATCGCCAACGTGCTCGTACAGATTCTTACGTTTCAGCTACTTCACATAATAACCATCAGCACGGTTCAAGGACATCGGGACACAATGGTTGAGGTTCCCAGATCGTCATTAACGTCAAACAGGATGTTCCCAAGCACATCGAAAAGCGTGTCAACATCATCGGAGCATTTTTTGGCTAATCGACAGCCAAGAAGAGAGGATATTTTCGGAAGCATTCGTCATCTGACATCAAACAGCGTGTCGCCAGTCAATGATTCATGATTGTTGTATATTTCCAAATTTTCATCTACCTCACCAGTCCAGCAGCATAAAATCATCCTCGGTCTAGGAAGCAATTCAGCAACAACAGTGAAGTTACAGTTAATGGAGTGCACATCGCCACTCTACCCCTCCACCTCCTGCAGTGAGTCTACGATGCATTCTTCTGCCAGTTCGATCTACAGCAGTCAATTCAGCGATTGATAACCACATAACAGAAGTGGTTTCGAGGTCCCAGCAACGAAGCAATCAGGGATGGCCCAGTTTTGGTCAAGGTGATCGGAACTACCATCCCAACAATAACTCAAATTAAGTACGCTTTATAGTTGGAAAATGCAGATATTTATCCGGTTCCCGTCCTAGTGCAGGTGTGAAGTGTGACACCATTGAAACTTTGCTGAGCGACGTAGCTCTGCGTCATGATACGGATTGTGGCATCAAGTCTACGAAGTGTGGAGGAGGTCAAAGGAACGAATACAGAAGGTGAACGTTCGGCAGTTTAAGTAGTATCGTGGAGGAGGTCAACGGAGGAAATTCAGCCAACAAATTCTCAACAATCCAAATAGTTCTGCATAGGACTTCAGTCAACGAGATCATCAGTTCATTCATCGTCAGAAACAACATCTCGTTCATCAGCTTTTTTTCGGTTATCGGATTCTTCTTCGTGTGTTTACGGCGGAAAACACAGTCAGCATCGGTCTTGTTACATCGTTATTCAAGGTCAACGTTTGAGTCACTCTGACTCGGTCAACAATCTGAAATTGTAGCAGCATTACCAGAGATGGAACCAGCGGAGTCGCTCGGGTCTTGTTTTATCGACGCCGGCTGCATAGCAGTTGACGGAGTCGAATTCAAGTTTCCCGTCCTCGACGCCCATGGTTCATCAAAGGATCATCGAGTACCAGTAAGCAGCACACCAAAGTTAGTGTGAATAGAAATTACAGAGAATTTGCAATGTATAGGATAGTCAGGCAAATAGAACTCGTGAAATAATTCTAGATATATGATAACAGAAGCCAGTTAACAGTAGTACACACTCTCAATTGTAACAGGAACAGAGCAGATAGTTTAAGATCTCAAATCAGATTAGAGTTTGTTGAAAGCATAGTCTTTCAAGGCGGGCGGTATGTTTACGCCAAAGTAGGTAAGTCTCAGAAGACAGTTTAAGTAAGCTTTACTGTACACACAACAGAAATCGATTAGTAATAATGACAGACAGACTTAGAGATAACGACAGGCAGTTAACGTTACGGAACTAAGTGTAGCTTTCATTATTGCGTTCTACACATACTAAGTTAGGTATTACAGATGCCGGTCACTTCCTGTACAGTTAAATTGTGTTCATATAAAAATGTAGGCAACCTATATAAACTGAACCATCAGTAGCCTCAAGTGTGTTCTTCTTCAGAAAGTAAACTAGTCAGTGGACGGTCTAGAATCTAGAGTCAGTCAACTCAGTACTACAGCTAGTTAAAATGTGAACGTTAGTCAAGATAGACAATTCCTAGTAATTGTCATCATTCCAGTTGTAATAATACTGAACAGAATAAATCATTTGAGTTGAGTACAAATATTTGTGTGTTCATGTTGCACCGCGAATCAGATTTTCCTCGTGCACATAATTCCGACAAACCACAAACGTTAATGTGCGCAAACAAACTCTATAGTTTTCATGAGTTGTCTGTTTTCTAAATGGATATTATGTAGTTCGGAAAGGTTTACGTGTCTTTCTACGTGCAACGTTCTGATTTTTGTAAGTTGCAGCGGAAGAATTGATGGTTGATCAAACCGTAGTTCGTAATTCTCAAAAAGCTCATTATTGATGAATAACGAACAGTTGTGAAACGTAACTAGATGAATTCCTTTCAACGTTTCTGGTTTAATGCCGCAGGTGCTATTAATGATTACGTCTTGGTGAACGGTTTGCACTAATAGCGTTCCTGGAGCTATCGTTTTGGTATTCATTGATGGTGGTTTTTCTGATACCGGGCATTGCCCAGGTTGGCCTCTTAGTAGTGGAGCTTCGCATGCATTGTTGCTGATGTCCATTAGTTGACTCCTTTCACAGATCGTAAGCTTCACTGAGTGGTTGTTACGGGATAACGGTTCAATAATAACTTTCTCGTAGGATATTGGTTGTAGTCTGGGGATGTTTACACATATAATGATTGTTGAGCCTTTATGTAATGTAGTGGTCGTTAAGTAGTTGCTAGCGTCGTCAAAGTGTTGAATTTTCATGCCCTGCTCTATGAACTCTTGAACAATGATTTGTATTTCTTTTGGTGTAAGTAGAAATTTACTTATGATATTTAATTTTGATAACATAATTGCATATTCTATTGCTTTTAGATTCTCTAGGAATGTGTCTAATTGAAAAGCTATCGATATTTTTTGGTTTTCTGACAGAATGTAATCGTCGATTTTTAAAATTGAGTTCAACATGCTTTGGTGATTTCTGATTTCTCTGTTTACTAGGTTAAGCCTGTTTTCAAATTTGGAATTAATTTGGATTTGTCTATTGTTTTGTTTAACGATAGAATTACCAGTTTTTCGCAATTCATCTAAATTATTATTGATAATTTTCAGATCTTCTGCGTCGAGATTACCTGTTATGAACTTGATTGTACTTCCTAATAAGTCGATAGACCTCCTGTATCTGTTTGATTGCAAATTTAGTGTGCTATAAATGAATTTTACTTCTCTGAGTTTCATTTCGAGAATATCTGATAAACTGCTTGATGAATTCTTAGTTTGATTAATTACATTTTCTAAAATAGATATTGAAATTTCAAGTTGTGAGAAATCGATCACATGCAATAATCTGTCGTATCCTGCAATTACTCGTCCATCCCCCCTTTTAAGAAGCAACGCTCCTGCGTTGTTCGTAATGTCATGAATCTGGATGGATTGTGCATGGGATGAAATGAGGATTGTGAAGGTGGTGTATAGGAATAGAATCCATTGTTCGCAAGCCATATTTTCTTTTCCTGAAATTAGATTTATGTTAGTTTGTTCTTTTAATATTTTCTTTGTGTATTTCCCGCCCAGAGTCGTCTATCAGCAATCTACCTTGATTTACCCGGGCGGTAGCGTATTTCATAATCGAATTCGCTCAGTGAAAGACGCCAATGGACAAGTCTATTGTTGGTGTCTTTCAAGTTGAGACCATATGTGAGTGGCTTATGATCCGTGTACAGAGTGAATTTCCTTCCGTAGAGGTACGGACGGAAATATTTGCAAGCCCAAACTACGGCTAAGAGCTCTTTCTCTATAGCCGAGTATTTTTCTTCTGACTTGTTAAGGGTTCGGGAGGCAAAAGCTATTGGTTTATCGCTTCCGACAGTCCCTTGAGAGAGTACAGCGCCAATTGCAAAATTGCTGGCGTCCGTAGTCAAAATGAATTGTTTAGAAAAATCGGGGTACTGCAAAATGTTACTTCCTGTTAGTATTGTTTTACAGTGTTCGAAGGCGTTAACAAATTCTTCTGAGTGAGAAATTGTTTCTCCTTTTCTTAGAGCATTAGTGAGTGGTTTCGCAATTTTTGCGAAGTCTGTAATGAATTTACGATAATACCCTAGAATTCCTAGGAAACCGCGCAACTCTTTTCATTCGAAGGTAATGGCCATTCTTGAATGATTTTGATTTTGTCCGGATTCGGTTTGCAACCTTCCGGTGTGACAATGTGGCCTAAGAAAGCAACCTCTTTCTGTAAGAACTCACTCTTGTCCAATTGTACTTTGAGATTGTGTTTTTGCAAAGTTTTGAAAATTTTTGCTAAACTGTCCATGTGCTCTGTAAGGCTTGTGGAAAAGACAATGATGTCATCCATATACACTAGACAGATAACACCTATATGCTCGCGAAGAACATTGTCCATCACACGTTGAAAAGTTGATGGTGCGTTCTTTAACCCAAAGGGCATCCTTAAAAATTCATAGTGCCCATTTTCGACACTAAATGCTGTTTTTGGGATGTCTTTTCCTTCTACCTCTACCTGGTGAAACCCAGATGCGATATCGAGCGTGGAAAAATACATACTCTTTCCTAGTTTGTCTAGGATATCAGTGATGTTCGGTATCGGATAACGATCATCAATCGTTTTCTCGTTTAGTTTGCGGTAGTCGATTACGAGTCGCCATTTTTGTTTGCCGGAGGCATCTAATTTTTTTGGTACTATCCATACCGGGGAAGTCCAAGGGCTATCCGAATGACGGATAATTCCTTGATCGAGTAGTTTTGCAATTTGTCTTTGAACCTCTTCACGGTGACAGTATGGGTACCTATAGGACTTGGCATGTACTGGTGCTTCATCCTTTGTTTTAATATTATGTTTTATTGCGCTCGTGAAAGAAAGTTTTGAGCCTTCCGTAAAGAAAATATTTTCGTGTTGAGAAATTAATTTAAGTAGTTTCCTTTTTTCATCATCATTAAGATGCTCTGTCCTAAGTTGATCGTATATAGATTTTGTTCGCCTAATCTTGGATTTGTTTGACTCTAACGTAATGGTTTCAAAGTTATTAATTTTTGGTTTAAGGATATCGTTGCTAATTGAGACGCTACATGGTTCAGAAGAATGATTCATAATAGGCATTATAACATGAGAGTCTACTGCTGAGTATAATCCAGAGTGAATTGTGACGTGTGAGTTAACTTCCAAGTCATTTTCTAAAAGAAATTCGCCTTTTACCTTTGTAGGAATTTTGGTAAATTTCGTTTCGTGTGCATTCAGATGTAGAGATATTCTATCAGGGTACTTACGTTTCATTTTGATTGTTCCTCGAGGAAATTGTAGTTCGTTGTTACTAGTAATAATATTTGCTTTGAGATTTTTGAGAGATTCATATCCTATTAGCCCATCAAAAAATGGGTGAAAATCAAAAATAAGGAATATTTGCTTTTTTGTATCAGGAATTGTATGGAAAGGGTTCAATTCTATGAATTGGTTAACTGTATGTGTGCCTCCTACATTTCTTACGGTAGTTGGTGTTGTGTACCTGCAATTTTGTAAATTTACATGTTTTTCTGAAATATAGTTACGGTTGCTCCCAGAGTCGATTAAAAATTTAAGTTCACCTTTGTTTGTTGAAACGATGATATACGGAATAAAATTGTTCATGTCTGGCTCGATGGACCGCCGGCCTGTTGAAAATTTAAATCATCGACTGGAGCTGTTTCGTTTGGTTTTGTTTCGGAATCGTTTTCTGCTACCAGTTCGGGTGTATCAACGACGTGCTCGTTTGAATTGCTTTCTATAGGTTGATAATTGTTGCTTAATTCAGACTCGGGATAGTGATAATAATAATAATCATAGTCGTCGTCGTAGTTATGTGTATCATGCTCTATATGATAGTTGGGTCTGTTCATATAGTTCAATTTACTGGACCTGATGGAGTGGTCGACTTCCATCGGGACTTGTTTTGGTTGTGGTAAAAATCGCGGAGCAAACACTTTTTGTATGGGACGTTGTTGTTGTGGCATGTTAAATGAATGCGGTATTGAATAGTGCTGTCTGGGGAAGTTGAACGGAGGCGGATTTGTAGGGTTCTTGGTTTGGTTATGGAAAGGGTTAAGGTGAAACGGGTTCGGTTTGTGTGTATGAATTGGATTTCCTTGAGCTGGGATTAATGGCTTATATGGAAATCGTGGAAATGGTGCGCGATTTTGCATTGGATACTTTTGAATAGGGTGTTGAACTAGTTTACTTGGAATTGGAGGTGGTATTATTAATTGGTTCTGCCTGTTTGGAATTCTTGTATGGTGATAATTTGCTTCTTCTAAACAAAGTCTTAGGGCGTCTTTTAGTGTTGAGGGTGTTTGTGCTCTTATTATCGGTCCTAGGGGTTCTTTTAATCCTCCTAAGAAAACTTTAAGGCCCATATCCTGATATAGTTTGATTTTTGCTAACTTTACCTGTTCGTTTACCGTGTTCAGGTTAAGTAAATTGATTAGTAGTGAAATAATGTGGGAGACTTTTCCGAAAAAGTCTTCTACTGTCGTTGTTTGTTCGAGGCGATATAGGTCTCGGCTCAAACATACTTCGTCGCGCCTATCGCTATAATGCGTGATTAAATTATTTTTAATTTCGTTCCAATCGAGGTTTGTTCCGTATAGCTCTAGCACGCTATCGGCCTCGCCTTGGATTTTACTTCGAATAGCCTGCAACCAGACATTGTAGATTGCAGTTCCTCTAGCGTTGTCAATGATCGGTAGCAATTGATCTATTGACTTTAAAAATGTATGTAATTTTATGGGGTTGCCATCAAACGATGGCAAATCCTTGATAATTTGAGGCGTTTGGAGGGATTTTAATATTTCCTCTACACGCGGTACTTGGTTTTGCGCAGCAGCGCTCGCTTGAGCAGCGAGTACTGCTTCTGCAGCGCCGATTGCTTCCACTTGAAGCTGTGCGATTTGCTCGTCTTTTTCGTTTAACAGACGACGCAGCTCGCCAATTTGGTTTTGGTATTCCATTGTAAAATTTATTAAATTATGCACTTTTTGATTCTTAAATTATTCACTTTTGTTTCTTCAATTATTCACTTTTTAAATTATTTAAAGATATAAAAATGCAGACTTACCTTTGATTTCACGATGTTCGTTCGCGATCTTAGATGAGTTCTGGATTGCGATATTCACTCGCGGATGGGACTTCTTGGTTCGCGAATTTTCCGGTTTTTAAACACAAATTCACAATATTCACTCGTGAATGCACGATTGCGGTTCAAAAATTATTCGGAAAAATCCTACCGACTGCGCCAATTAAGTTTTCAAATTCGTTAAGAGGGTTTTTAAAAAGCCAAACGTATTGATCGAAGTCTAAATTAGAACTGCTTTATTTTATGAAATGTTCGATACATCGAAGAGCCCTGTCTTTGTCCCTAAACTGCTGATTTGACGGCTAGCAACGATGGTCCTCCGGTCACGTACGGTGTTGGGTTGCGTTCGTTGGCGTTCCACTTCGGTGTTGCTGACTTCGCTGTATTGCTTGGAGCTTCTATCGGTTGTCCGGTTAAGTTTGGTTGGGGAGTATCGCGTTTAACTTATATATATATATATATATATATATATATATATATATATATATATATATATATATATATATATATATATATATATATATATATATATATATATATATATATATATATATATATATATATATATATATATATATATATATATATATATATATATATATATATATAATATATATATATATATATATATATATATATATATATATATATATATATATATATATATATATATATATATATATATATATATATATATATATATATATATATATATATATATATATATATATATATATATATATATATATATATATATATATATATATATATATATATATATATATATATATATATATATATATATATATATATATATATATATATATATATATATATATATATATATATATATATATATATATATGAGGACATTATTTGCTTCCGCAATTCTGAGATTTTTGTAGAGGGAAAATTCTAAACCTACTTGTATTGTGTAATGGGGAAAAGGAACTTATATACTAACTTACTAACTAATACAGAGAGCGATTCGTTTCAATTGAAGATTGCATCAATTTTTGTCGGAATTTGCTTATAATATTATGTGACATTACATCTAACGGTTCTATATTTGTGAGTCTGTGTAACTCATTTGTACTAAACCAGGGAGGACGCTTCAAAATCATTTTCAGAATTTTATTCTGAATCCTTTGAAGCGTTTTCTTCCTGGTGGAACAACAACTTCACCAAATTGGTACTGCATAAAGCATGGCTGGTCTGAAAATTTGTTTATAAATTAACAATTTGTTTTTTAGACAGAGCTTAGAATTTCTGTTTATGAGAGGATATAAACATTTAATATATTTATTACACTTTGCCTGGATTCCTTCAATGTGATCCTTGAAAATGAGTTTTTTGTCATACGTTAAACCTAAGTGTTTAGCTTGATCAATTCCAAGCCATTCAATTTGAGAATGTGATTATTGTTTGGTTTAAGAAAAGAAGCTCTTGGCTTATGAGGAAAGATAATTAATTGCGTTTTTGCTGCATTTTAATTTAATTTAATTTCCATTTTGACAGATAATCACTGAAAAAATTTAAACTTCTTTGTAAGCGACTGCAGATCACTCTTAGATTTCTACTTGTGTCGTCACAGAATAGCGATTTCTGACAACCAACGGGTAGATTTGGAAGATCAGAAGTGAAAATATTATTATAGCTACGCTCGAACCATGCGGAACACCGGCTCGTGCAGGTAGCAACTCAGATTTACAATTCTGATAGCTAACCTGAAGAGTACGATCAGTTAAATAATTTTGAATCATTTTGATCAAATAAATAGGAAACTGGAAATCAGACATTTTTGCTATTAAACCTTTGTGCCAAACACTTTCGAATGCTTTTTCTATGTCTAGAAGAGCAACTCCAGTGGATAACCCAGAAGATTTATTTGCTTTTATCATGTTCGTTACTCTGACAAGTTGATGAGTAGTTGAATGTTCATGACGAAACTGCTCTGGTAAAAAAATTGAATTCTCATTTATATGAGACATCATTCTCAACAAGATAATTTTTCAAAAAGTTTACTGATAGAAGAAAGTAAGCTAATTGGTCGATAACTTGATGTTTCTGCTGGATTTTTATCAGTATGGCGGCGTCATATACATTCACAACATTGTATTGTACGCACCTCGAGGATGAAACACCTTGACGTCAATCAAGTAGAAAACGTTACACTCTCCGGTTAGTAAGACGATCGCTCGAATACAATTATTGATGTTACTGAACGTCAATATATTCGTTTTATTCGCTCTGTATCCGTGATTCCCATATTGGTGACCCCGACGTGATTTTTTAACTCGTGAATCGGAATTGTGTTTGTGCAAACAAAAAAACTGGTATTCTGTATAAAAATTCACGGTACGCCATTTTGTAAAAATAAACATGGCTCAAGTTTCGGGATCCGGAGATCCCTTGGATGGATTGGACGTACCACAGGGGAGTCATCTTGGTCCTTTGATTTTCCTTTTGTACTTCAATGATGTAAATCTTTGTCTGGATGGACCACGAGTTTCTTTTGCTGATGACCTCAAGATCTATAATACCATCCGCAGCTCAGAAGATGCGGCATTCCTTCAACGGCAATTGGAAATCTTTGCGAATTGGTGCAAAATCAATCATATGACAGTGAATCCCAAGAAGTGCTCAATCATTACGTTCACAAGAAAAAAGTTACCGTTCAAATTCGAATATTATCTTGAAGGATTCATGATTAGTAGATCGACATGCGTCAAAGATCTTGGTGTCTTTCTCGATGAGCAGTTATCATTCAAACAGCACATTAACTACATTGTTGCGAAAGCTTCACGCTGTTTGGGATTCATATTTAGAATGGCTAAGCACTTCAATGATATTTATTGCCTGAAGACTCTATACTGTACACTCGTTCGTTCTACTTTGGAATATTGCTCAGTTGTCTGGAACCCTCTTTACCTCAATGGAGCTCATAGAATAGAATCTATACAACGAAGATTCGTACGTTTTGTTCTTCGACGATTACCTTGGAATAATCCACATCAACTGCCGAGCTATGAAAGTCGCGGATTGCTGATTGGTCTTGACACACTACAAGTACGACGAGAGCTGTCGCGTGCTTTGATGATAGCTGATATTTTGAATGATAGGATTGACTGCCCCGCTTTGCTCCGTGAGGTTAATATCAATGTTCGTCCCCGTGCTCTCCGTAACAACGCCTTTCTTCGACTACCTCTACGTCGCACCAACTATGGAACAAACGGTGCCGTTATAGGCTTGCAAAGATCGTTCAATCGTGTATCATCTGGATTTGACTTCAACCTTTCACGGAAAACAATTCAAGCAAATTTTTTACTTAGTATTAGAAACTATCATTAGGACTACAATGTGTCTGTTGATTTTACAATAATAAAGAAATAAAGTACCTTTTCCATCGTCACGAGATGCACACGTTACCGCAGCAGTTTCTGTCAAATTACCGGAGTTCTGGAAAACGGATCCACTCATGTGGTTTGCCCAGGTTGAGGCTCAATTTTCGCTTGCTGGGATTCAGAGCGACCTAACCAAATTTAACCACATTATTGCTAAGGTGGATCAGACAGTCTTGCGGCATATTTCCGATATAGTCGCAAATCCTCCCGCACAGGATAAGTACGTAACTGTAAAAAACCGTCTAATCTCCCGATTCGAGTTGTCGGCACAGGAAAAATTCGAAAAGCTACTTAATTCCTGTGACCTTGGTGATATGCGTCCGACTCATCTGCTAGCTAAGATGCAGGAGCTGGCTACAAATCTAAACGTAAACGACGAGTTAATGAAAATGCTGTTCATGCAACGGATGCCAACGAGCATACGTGCAGTTTTAGCGATTTGCGAGAATAAACTTAATCAGCTAGCGGAAATGGCTGATAAGATGGTCGACTCCCCTGGTCATCAGATAGCCATCGCATCTCTTCCTGCTGCTACTACAAATATACAAGATCTGGAAATCCAAATTGCTGCACTATCCAGCGAAGTGCGACGATTGAGAACGGTGGAAAATGGAAATCGGTCCCGTTCTTCATCACGTCGCCGTAACGACCCACAGTCTTCGCAGGACATTTGTTGGTATCATCGTAAATTTCGAGAGGCCGCACAACAATGTCGATCTCCGTGCCGGTATTCGAAGCTAAAAAAACTAAAATCATCCTCATCCCAAACGGCGGGGGTGAGAGCAAAAACGAACAGCAGCCGTCTTACTATTTTCGATCGGACAGCAAACAAACGATTTTTAATAGATACCGGATCAGATCTCTCAATAATTCCAGCTACAATGAAGGATAAAAAGGCGGGTGAGTAATGTCTGAGACATAACTGGATGTCGTGAATACGAAAAAACTGACACGCTCCCATCACTTTTCCGAATATCAGTTAGTTGATTGGTTGTATGAATTGTGCAAGCTTTCATCTTTTTCACTAATAAGCGGCCCTTACACGAGCATTAAAAATATCATTTTAAATGATGACTAACTAATGATGTAATTCAAATTTGTTAGAAATTTCGTCATTAGTACACCACTACACGTTCATTAAAATGATATTTTTTTTACTAATGACATTTTTAATGACTCGTGTAAGGGCCGCTATAGACTTTGAAGCGATACACCTACATTAAAGTACAGATTAGTTACATTAAACAGCTACTATTCTACAACTATATATTCCAAACTTGAAACAATTCCTTTTCAATTTGCTAATATAGGAAGCTAGGTACGACAAATTTGTAGTTTATTTTTATTGAAGCTATGAAGTTCGAAGATATCTGATTCTTCTCGAAATTTCAGTACGAGACAATTGCAATGGCCTGGTCTGAAATGTATCTACGATCTTCGGTATGCAAGAGTGATTCTAATAATAATAATAATTATAATAATAATAATAATAATAATAATAATAATAATAATGATAATACAGATTAATCTGTATATATGGCAACCCTGTTTCGCAAGGCATATTTTCACACGACCCCATACTAGTATAAAGATGTGTTCAACATTCGCTTTCGCATTGCCGTTCGTACTTGAGTTATTGACGGTACAAATCTGCCATCTTTTCGGTGCCATCGTGCTGACGGTGTCTCGTACGTTCAGAGTAGCTGCTTTAACTTAAATGACGCTATTTCTCACATCACATTTCCTTTTATACGTGCTAGTGGTAGCGGTGGACGGACGTCCCCTTTGTTAGAATTTCTTTCCTATACGCAGAACGGGAAACAGTGAAACGATATAAAAGAGAGAGTTAGCAGAGCGGCAGCCAGTACTGAATTGGTCGTCGAGCTGTTAACTGCATATTGTGGAATTTTTACGCAGAAACACGCACACAGGAGGAACAGTTAAGGGCAAGGCAAAGTCCCGCTTAAACCGTGCTGGTCTAAAGTGCCCAGTTGGCGGCAGAATCCATCGTTTGCCTCGGAAGGGGAACTACGCCGAGCGTGTCAGTGCTGGTGCATCGGTCTATCTGGCGGCAGTGATGGAGTACTTGGTTGCCGAAGTGTTGGAATTGGCCGGTAACGCTGCCCATGACAACGAAAACGAAAATCATCCCTCGCCATCTGCAGCTGGCCATCCGTTGAAAACCCCGTCATTTTCAGGATGACCACATCACTGTGATAAAGAAATATTTAGAGTTGCTTTAAGTTTAGCCAGTTCTGATACGCCTGGAAAGTAGAATACGCAAATCAAGTGGAAACATTTGTTCTAACAATTTTTGTTTTCGGCCGCATACTAAAGTAATCGCGACAAAAATACATATTGATCTGTGGCAACTCTGTTTCGCACGGCATATTTGTAAACTAGTATAAAGATGTGTTCAAAATCATCACTTTCGCTTTCGCATTGCCGTTGGACTTCTTGGCTGCCTTTTTCGGTGTCATTGTGCTGACGGTGTCTCGTGCATTCATATCGGGAAACAATGAGACGACAGGTCCTCGATGTTGCTGTCGTGTGTCTTGTTTCGGGAAGAGTTGCTCACAAATGGTAGGAAAAATGAACCATTCAACTTTTATATGGATGCTCTTGTATAGATACAGACATCTCGCGTTCTGATTGGCTGTGGCTGTCATGGGTTAAATCAAACAGGTTTTTCAATAGTGTACTATTGAAAAACTTTAATATTGTTGTAATACACGTTCAAGTTGAAGATTTTCGATTCTATTGGTAGTTAGATTATATAAATCCTTCTACAGATCACTGAGCTATGAGCTTTCAAAATACGAGAAAGGCAAACGCGCCTTATGAATTATCTTCTTTGATACTCGTTTATACCAAACATTTCAGAAAAGTTTAATTGTGAACTATTTAAGAATATGTCACACAACTGAAAGTTTTATCATAAAATTGTGATCATATTTTCGATGGCATGTAGCAAGAATTATGTTGATTCGTTAGATATAACAGGAGATATTCACGATCAAAAACTCTCTCAGAGGGTAAATTTTGAAAAGGCGCCCCATAGTAAAGTAAGTCGTATTCACGACAAAAAGGGAAATCGAAGTCAATGGGAACTGCACGCTGCTAACGGAACAATTATAAAAACGTTCGGACAGCGTTTCGTTACAACAGATATGGGTCTACGTCGTAGATTCTCATGGAATTTCATAGTCGCTGTAACTACACCTATAGTAGGTGCGGATTTTCTGGCCCATTTTGGGATTGTTGTGGATCTGAAACGTCGCCGGCTCATCGACTCAATTACGAAATTGCACTCAATCGGCGGATTAGCAACTCCTACACTGTGCAATATAACAACCGTGGTGGGAAATCACATATATAGAAGTTTGTTGGAAGAGTTCCGTGAGGTTACACTACCGTCTACCCTGCGTTCCGAAGTTCAACATGATGTAACCCATCATATCCTTACAAAAGGGCCACCGTTGTCTTGTAAAAGTCGTCGACTTCCTCCAGATAAATTGAAAGCCGTCAAACAAGAATTCGAGACGATGTTAGAACTTGGGATATGTCGTTATTCCAGCAGTTCCTGGGCAAGCGCACTGCACTGTGCGCCCAAAAAGAATGGTTGTTGGAGATTCGTTTGCGATTACAGACGTCTAAATGCTGTTACCGTACCGGACCGATACCCGGTACCGCATATCCACGAGCTTCTTAACGCACTACATGGTAAGTCTATTTTCACAACACTCGATTTGGAACGGGCCAACCATCAAATTCCTGTGGAGTAAATCGATATACCAAAAACCGCCGTGATTACACCATTCGGACTTTTCGAATTTACAAGAATGCAGTTCGGACTATGTAATGCATCGCAGACTTTCCAACACTTCATGCATAAGATCCTCGGCGATCTCGATTTCGTCATTATTTTTGTGGACGACATTTGTATCGCCTCCGCTAACGAAGAACAGCACCGTGATCACATTCGGTGCGTGCTAGAGCGCCTTCACAAGCATGGATTGGTTATAAACCTCTCGAAGAGTCGATTTGCACAGCGCGAAGTGGAATTTCTCGGCTATCTCGTGAATCACGATGGAATTCGACCACTACCGAATAGAATACAAGCGCTCCAAAACTATAAGCTACCAACTACAGTCAAGGAGCTTCGCCGGTTTTTAGCTCTAATAAATGGTTATAAACTTTTTCTCCCGCACGCTACGGACCAACAAGCCCCCCTTCGCAATCTTATACAAGGAAACCGAAAAAATGACTCAAGAAGATTAGACTGGTGCGACAACGCTGAAAAGGCTTTCGTAAACTGCAAGCAAAGCATTGCGAATGCAACTCTTTTGCATTATCCTGATCCAACCAAACGTTTAAGTTTGATGGTAGATGCGTCGAATACTTCGGCCGGAGCAGTACTTCAGCAGTATAACGGCAGTCACTGGCATCCGCTGGGTTTTTTTCTCACAGAAATTCTCCGAGGCTCAAACAAAATACTCAACATTCGGGAGAGAATTGACCGCCATAAAATTAGCAGTACAATACTTTCGACACTTGCTGGAAGCTAGGAAATTCACAATTGTTACTGATCTTCGACCACTAACCTACGCTTTGGGGTCAGCAAAAAACGATTATTTACCGCACGAGGAGCGGTACCTCGGTTATATTTCTCAATTCACATCAGATACCCAGCATGTTAGTGGTAGTAAAAACGAGATAGCAGACACTCTATCTCGCGTAGCGACGATTTCCTTTCCGCAATCGCTGAATTTTGAGGAGTTAGCGACTGAACAAATCCATGATGCGGAGTTAAAAAGATTATTGGCCTCTGACAGACCAACATCGATTAAGCTGGTTTTGAAAGTATTGCCAAGCACACAGACAGGGATTTATTGTGATGTATCGCTTAATGATCGGATTCGTCCTTACGTACCTGAAAAATTTCGCTTCAAGATCATGGAGATTTTACACACAGTCTCACATCCAGGCATCCCGGCTACCAGAAAGTTGATAAAAGAACGATTCGTTTGGCCATCTATTAACAAAGACATCAAGACGTATGTTCAGTCATGCGATAGGTGTCAACGATCAAAAATCAATCGACATACTTCATCACCCCTACAAGCCTTCAATATTCCCAAGACCAGATTTCAACATGTACATCTCGACCTTGTTGGTCCATTGACCTCATCGAACGGCAGGCGTTACGTCCTAACAATGATTGACAGATTTACCAGATGGCCTGAAGCGGTGCCATTGTGCGACATGACAGCGGAATCAGTTGCTCAAGCCCTTCTTAGCAGTTGGATCACAGACTAACAGACAGGATACTCAAATTAGATTCTTCAATCATTTTAACGGTAATTTCGAATATTCCTTTATTTGGGACAGTACTCACATGTGTCATGATGGCGCCACGTTACCCTATCAAAAACATCCTGTCTGTCATCTAGACTGTGTTTATTTTTTTCATTTACCAACAGAGTTGCCATTCATACAGAATTACCTGTAATGTATTGATTTGTATAAAAGCAAAGTCTTGGCATTACATCCCTTTGTTGGAATTTGGCCTTTCTGTTTCAACAGACTTCGCAGCCGATTCTTAGTGTACACAATCATTGCATGGCTAGTACTATGGATCCTACTGACACTAAGAATCCTTCCAGGTCGGGTATTGATTTGTATACGTCCATGCAAATTTCATGCAGGATACAGATTTAATACATATTGCCAAAACTATACACATAATTGTGCCTACTTCTCATCCTCCAACGCAATACAAAATCGAACCCGCTTTGTTACAATATTTACTTGCTTCTGGTTTGCCGCCACTTAATTTCGGGTGAAAACTACCAACACAATAAAAAATACTCTAAATGAACAACTTTGAGTCAAATAAATGGTTACCTTCCAACATCGCGAAAAAGTTAAATATATTATCAACGTAATCCAATAATTTATTGTGACGATTCATTTTCAAATATTTCGATGAAATCAGGCAACCCTGCAAGCAGCTGATCGGTGTTGACAAACGAGGGGAAACCAACTAGTAAAAAAACTTTTGCATAACACAAGGGGTGTACAGATAGTAAATAGTTCGCGCAGTACAATATAGGTGGAACTAGTGCATCACGAAAAACAATTTTTATAAGAATTTACTCATACTGTCATGTCTGTTAGTCTGTGGTTGGATTTCTCGGTTCGGCATTCCTGAAACTATTACGACGGATCAAGGACGACAGTTCGAGTCAGAGCTTTTTCGGGAGCTCAGCAATTTGCTAGGCATTAAACGAATCCGTACGACAGCTTATCATCCTCAAGCAAATGGAATGGTCGAGCGGTTCCATAGAACAATGAAAACAGCAATTATTTGTGTGGATTCAAAGCACTGGAGCACTAAACTTCCGTTGATTTTACTAGGACTCCGAACGGCGATCCGAGAGGATATGCAGTGTTCGTCTGCTGAAATGGTCTACGGTCAACCGCTGAAACTACCAGGAGAGTTCTTCGAAACGCAATCTGGAGAAGGAGTGGACCGCTCCGACTTCATTCGCTCTCTTAGGGAATCGATTCAACAACTAATACCGGTTGCCGGTAGCAACCATTCCAAGCCAAGAGTATTCATTCCAAAAGATCTAGCTACTTGTGAACATGTTTTTGTTCGCGTGGACTATGTCAAACGACCGCTCCAACCACCATACGATGGACCGTACCAGGTGGTAAATCGACACGGTAAATACTTCGACATCCTTGTTGGTGGAAAGGAGAAACGAATTTCGATCGACAGAATAAAGCCTGCATTCACATCAAGGGAGCATTCTGGAAGCCAGGTGAACGACGAAGCTCACACTAAAGTTACACCTTCGGGTCATCGGGTCCGATTTCTCGTGTAACAGAAGGGAACTATATGGCGGCGTCATATACATTCACAACATTGTATTGTACGCACCTCGAGGATGAAACACCTTGACGTCAGTCAAGTAGAAAACGTTGCACTCTCCGGTTAGTAAGACGATCGCTCGAATACAATTATTGATTTTACTAAACGTCAATATATTCGTTTTATTCGCTCTGTATCCGTGATTCCCATATCAGGTTTCAGGATAGGAATAACTTTAGCGTTTTTCCATCTTTTTGGGAAGTAAGCTAATGAAAAACACTTGTTGAAAATTTTAACCAGGAGTCTCAAGGCAACATCGGGAAGATTTTTAATAAGAATATTAAAAATTCCATCATTACCAGGAGCCTTCATGTTTTTGAGTTTCCTAATAATTGATTTAATTTCATCAAAATTCGTCTCAATAATGTCATCGTGTGATAACACTTGGATTGAAATATGCTCATATTTTGGTGAGACTTCATTTTCAATAGGACTCACAACGTTCAAATTAAAATTGTGTACACTCTCGAACTGCTGAGCAAGTTTTTGAGCTTTTTCGCAATTTGTAAGAAGTATTTGATTTCCTTCCTTGAGAGCAGGAATTGGTTTCTGATGTTTCTTAAGAACCTTAGAAAGTTTCCAGAAAGATTTAGAGTATGGTTTAATTTGTTCAACTTCATTAGCGAAATTTCCATTTCGCAAAAGAGTAAATCTATGTTTAATTTCTTTTTGTAAATCCTTAACTATGTTTTTCATAGCAGGATCACGATAACGTTGATATTGTCGTCGACGAACATTCTTCAACCGAATGAGCAGTTGAAGATTGTCATCGATGATAGGAGAATTTAATTTAGTTTGAGCTTTGGGAACTGAAAGATTTCTAGCTTCGATAATGTAATGATTCAAATTATCTATTGCTGTGTCGATGTCCGCAGAATTTTCTAAAATAGTTTCATGATCCACATGATTTTCAATGTGAGATCTGTAATCCAACCAATTAGCTCTATGATAGTTGAATATAGAACTAATTGGATTAATTATAGCTTCGTTGGAAAGTCTGAATGTTACAGGAAGATGATCTGAGTCAAAGTCAGCATGTGTAATCGGTTCACTACAAATGTGACTTTGATCCGTTAGAACCAGATCAATTGTAGGCGGGTTTTTCACGGAAGAGAAACAAGTAGGATCACTGGGATGAAGAACTGTGAAGTAACCAGCTGAGAGTTGATTATGAAGTATTTTACCATTACTGTTATTTTGCCTACAATTCCACTGGACATGCTTAGCATTTAAGTCCCCTATTACGAAAAATTTCGATCGATCTCTTGTGAGTTTTTGCAAATCGCCTTTAAAGAAATTTAATTGTTCGCCGGTGCATTGGAATGACAAATATGCTCCAGCGATAAAATAAATTCCATGAATGGTTTCAACTTCGATTCCCAAGCTTTCAATAACTTTAGTATTGAAAGATGGAAAAATTCGATGTTTAATTAGCCGTTGGACAAAAATGGCAACTCCACCACCCATTCCAGTAAACCTGTCAAATCGATGAACCACATAATGTGGATTACTTTTCAATTTGACATTTGATTTCTGTCACAATGGCAATATGGATTTTGTGAACTTCGAGAAAATTATAAAATGCATCCTCACTCGATTTCAAAGATCGAGCATTCCAATTTAAAATATTCAAATAATTATTTAACATCACTGTTAAATTTTAATTTCATTATAATATTATTTGCAAATTGCCATTCGATTTGAAATGCTTCAAATAGTGATGCAGTCGAATTCATTTGGATGACCATTTGAAAAGGTTGATCTTGTAGGTAGATCATTTTATTTTCAGTTATATCGCCTAATTCGACTTCATTTAAAGAAATGAATGACATTGAAGGAATATTTGTAGGTAGACTGCCATTAGAAGAATAGTATTTGGCCGGTCTACCTATTAATAAATTGTTTTCGTTAGAAGATGAACTGCAAGGCGGTCCTATGTTTTGATTATTTACATTAGAAGAAATAGGTGGTAGATTTCTACCTAATATACCAGCATAACTGACATTAGAAGAAGATGATGACGAGGTCGATCTACCTGGCAATAAATTGTTTTCGTTAGAAGACGAATTGGCAGGCGTACCTGTTTTTTGTTTTAAATTTGAAGAAATATGTGCCTTAGAAGAATTAGGCGTGGCATTTGTAACGGTTTTTCGATTTTCAGGTATGTTCTGTGAATTGAAGGTCGTTGATTTGACTTGTTGTCTAAGCGAACGAGCGTTTAAAATTTTTTCCCTAACAGGACATTGCAAATAATTGGATTTATGATTTCCATCGCAATTTGAACATGAAAATTTATCAGTGGTTGGTTACCACAATTCAAACACCGTATATCCATATGACAATTTTTGGTTCCATGACCGAAGCCTTGGCAACGACGACATTGCGTTAAGTTTGCAATACGATTATGCCGTTTATAATGTTCCCAATGAATTTTAATGTGGGAAATGAAACGTACTTTTTCTAAAGTTTTCAAATTGTTTACATCACTTCGATTGAAGTGTATTAGGTAGAGTTCATGGGAAATTCCAGAGCGTGGTTTAGAAGTATCATTCGCTCTTTTTTCATAAGTATTACTTGGGAAGGGGCAAAACCAAGCAATTCTTTTAGTTCATTTTTAATTTCATCAATACTTTGATCATTTGATAATCCTTTCAAGACAGCCTTGAAGGGTCTGTCTGATTTTATATAATATGAATAAAATTTATGAAGTTTCTCGGACAAATATCGAATAAGACGTTCGTAATCTTCCAATCCATCAACCAAGACTCGACATTCTCCTCTTCGTCCGATTTGAAATGAGACTTTTACTTCCGGGAGAAAAGAAGAAAGCTCAGTACGGAATGCTTTGAAGTCGGAAATCATCACCGTCACTGGTGGCATAGATTGTTGTTTCTTCCCAGAACGACAAGCGTCCATTTTGGGAATTTTTGAAGAATTTTCTTCTATGTCGCTACAATCGGATTCAGGAAGAATCTCGTGAATATTGTTAGACGGCATAGAATCAACGGAAGGGAATTCCGTCCGTTGTCTTTTATTTTTGCATTCAGATTCTATAAGATCGTGAATGTTATTAGAGAAATGTTAAATAACGGATTGTGATTTATTCCGTATTGAATTATTTTTAGCCTTAAGCTTGTTGTCTTTCCGGTTGGACGCAGGCATTTTTGAAATGAATGAAATTTTAAATTAAATTAACTAGGCTAAATTAGTCTTCGGTTAGACTCCTAGCTAGCCTTGAGAAAGGCTGACTAATTGTTAGTCTTTAAAAAGGCTGTTAGTGATTCAGGTAGCCTTGAAAAAGACTGAAGCCTTGAATCAATGAAACTCTAGGTAGCAGAAAAAATTTCCTATAGCTATAGCTATACGCGTGCGGTGCGAACGACTGTTCAACACCGACTGACTTAAATTCTCTTGATATTACAATCACCAGGACGCTCAATGATTGCCGATGCGATTGATATTATCTTCATTTCTCCTATCACTGCTTGATTACGATGTGACTAAATATTAATCTAACAGCATAAACATTGAATTATTTTTATTCACGCTAATAAGCTCCGAAGTTCGATGACTTTTTGAAAAGAATAATGAACTTTTTCAATTTATCTATATGTTAGTACTCTCATTGATTCTTTTACTTCAAAAGGGAATAGGAGAATGAAAGAGAAAACAAAAATGTCGCCTGTCTTTGACTGAGAATACTTCTACTTTGTCATGGAACTATCTAATATCTCATTTGACAGTCACTTTCACCGTACCGATTACAGTTGACGATGAATTTAGTCAGTCTGTCAAGGTCATTTGACATGACTGACAAATTGCAACTCTGGTTGCAACCGTTGTGGTGCTGAGAGAAGTTTGTTAAACACACTAATGAGAGGCTTATGATCAGTTCTAACTGTCGCTTTCGGGTTACCAACTATTAATTGGTCAAATCTGATGCGCGCAGAGTATCGCTAGTAATTCTTTTTCGATTTGCGCATAGTTCTTTCAATAACTGTAAGTGTTCTATACGCATACTCGACTATTCCATTCTTCTCGTACACTACAACCCCAAGTTTAAAGCTGCTTTCATCAAACTCGATAGTTAACGGTTCGGTTCATAGAATCGCAGTGTTTTAATATTCGAAACTATAGATTTCACTCTATTGAACTCTTGATCTTCGATAGATGACCATTGTCATGGAACTAATTTTAAAATCAATTTGCGTAGGGGAACGGGTATAGCGTGGTGGGTAAGTCGATGCCTTTCATGTAGCCCGCCTGGTTTCGATTCCCAATCCTGCACATAGGGTCAAAAAATATTTCTGGCCCGAAGAGGCGAACGACTGAGGTTTAGACCTCTATAATCGGAACAAAAAAAAAACAAAAGAAAATTTGCGTAGATTTGTCAAACTGGCACTGAGATTATTGATGGAACGGCCTAAATATGTTACCATTCCCACAAATCTAGGTACTTCTTTGTGTTTCAGCGGTCGTGGAAAATCACTTACTTCCGCAATTTTGTGTTCATCTGGCTTCGGGCCTTCATCGGTAAGAATATGACTATAGATCTTCACTGAACGTTCACGCAGTTTTAGTTTTGCATTTTGTGTGTGAACAATTTTATTTTCGCAATATTCAATTTGATATCTTTGTGCTCTAAACGACATAGTAATTTCTACAAGCAATTGTTGTGATCCATCAGTGCTTGCTTTAACGTATCACAGGCTCTATAAACGAGCAAATCGTCTGCTATACATTCGACACCTTTAAGCCTTGGATCACCTCTTGCAACATGATTTGAAAGATTTCAGGAGCATGTGCAACACCAAACGGAAGGCGTGTGTCTAGCGGTATCGTCCAAAAGGTGTCCATCAGTAGGAACCTCTGTCGATATAGTATTTTACTTGACCCAGTACCTTGATAGGGTATTTTGTTGTTATAACTTTGATGGAAGCAATGGTGGATTCTTCTGACCTGACAACTTGATCAGATAACCATGTCCTATCAGACTAGTGTCCGATGAAGAGTAACTCCGAAACCTTCTCGTACTCATCGTTTTTCTTCACTTCTTTAATACTACTCGAATTCCGAAATGATTCTTTCTTTTGCAGCGATAACAACGTTTACCGAGTGCTGGGCATGTTCCTTTGGCAAATTCATCAATATCGCTGCAGAATTTGCAACGAAGTGATTTGTTCTATCTGGCGCTTTTGCTGACTTTGTTTACATCTGACGATGACGATACTCCAAGATCGAAAGAACGTTTAGTTGCAATTTGTTCGGTACGGCACAGATCAATGGCTTTTCCAGATCATTTTTTTAGTAAGCATTTTGGTTCGCAATTGCGGCCACTGAACGGTTATGATCTCGTACGTGATCAATTCTTCGGCATGTCCTCAACTAACTGCACGGAGGAAAAAAATCGAATCGGTCAACAAACACGTTTCTTTTGACTGCCACCTTGACCTTTATTGCTGTTAGCGCTACTCGTAGATCCATTTGCTCTGCTGGAGACAACTCGAAGTTGAAGTACTGTCTTGAAAGGCTTATCAAATGATCAAAGTACTGATAAAATTAAAAATGAACTAAAAGAATTGCTTGGTTTTGCCCCTCCCAAGTAATACTTATGAAAAAAGGGCGAATGGCACTTCTAAACCACGCTCTGGAATTTCCCATGAACTTTACCTAATACACTTCAATCGAAGTGATGTAAACAATTTGAAAACTTTAGAAAAAGTATGTTCCATTTCTCACATTAAAATTCATTGGGAACATTATAAACGGCATAATCGTATTGCAAACTTAACGCAATGTCGTCGTTGCCAAGGCTTCGGCCATAGAACCAAAAATTGTCATATGGATATACGGTGTTTGAATTGTGGTAAATCGCATTCGAAAGACGTTTGTCCCATGAATGAAACCACTGATAAATTTTCATGTTCAAATTGCGATGGAAATCATAAATCCAATTAATTGCAATGTCCTGTCAGAGAAAAAATTTGAAACGCTCGTTCGCGTAGACAACAAGTCAAATCAACGACCTTAAATTTACAGAACATACCTGAAAATCAAAAAACCGTTACAAATGCCACGCCTAATTCTTCTAAGGCACTTATTTCTTCGAATGTAAAACAAAAACCCTTCTTAATCCACCTAGTGGTGTGATAATGCCTTTCTCTTCTTTCATAACAGTCTCATGAAAATATGTTTCATATTTTTATTAAATAATTTTGGATACTAATTTTGACACCAATTGATTCAGATTGATTCGAGTAGTTCACAAAAGCATGCTTCAGTGTTTATGTCACTCAGTCAGCATCATTTTTCCAAACTAGTGCTTGACATTTGCGTTGCCTATTTGTATGAGAACAGTGATGCTAATCTAAAAAAACCCTTCTTAATCCACCTAGTGGTGTGATAATGCCTTTCTCTTCTTTCATAACAGTCTCATGAAAATATGTTTCATAGTTTTATTAAATAATTTTGGACACTAATTTTGACAACAATTGATGCAGATTGATTCGAGTAGTTCACAAAAGCATGCTTCAGTGTTTATGTCACACAGTCAGCATCATTTTTCCAAACTAGTGCTTGACATTTGCGTTGCCTATTTGTATAAGAACAGTGATGCTAATCTAAAAAAAAAGCCTTCTTAGTCCACTTAGTGGGATTTTCATATATCTTGAAAAATCACCATAGGGGGGAGTACATGAAATTTTCGAAATCGAAAAAAAATTTTTGATGCCGAACGGCTTAGAGTTGCATAAAACGTCGAGATTTAGTGTCATCTCGAAAAAAAATTTTTTTGAAAAAATCGACTTTTTGGGACTTGGAAAAAATATGAAAATTTTTCTCAGAAAGTTGATTTTTTCAAAAAAATTTTTTTTTGAGATGACACTAAATTTCGATGTTCTATGCAGTTTTAAGAGTTTTGGCATCAAAAAAAAATTTCGATTTTGGAAATTTCATGTACTCCCCCCTATGGTGCTTTTTCAAGATCGAAAATTGTCATACCTTTACCACCGGGCAGCACCCCTTACGCATGTCCGATTTAGGTCAAATTTTGCATGAAGGCTTTTTTCGAGGTGCTTAAACTTTTGAGCACTAGAACTTAACGAAAATAGAGGTGATCCTAAAATTTTGGCACCCATATATATAAGAGCGGTAAAAATCAATGTGTTTTGTCGGTTACGTCACTTATACCATCATATATCTGGAACCAAAAGTCACAACCATTTGATCTTCGAACTTGATCAATGGCCCGACAGTAGCTTTCAAACGAGCCCAAGTTTGTTAAAATCGGTTCAGTTATCTCTGAGAAAATTGAGCGCGTTCAAATACAACGCTTTTTGTCGGTTACGTCACTTATACAATCATATCTCCGGAACCAAAAGTCACAGCCATTTGATCTTCGAACTTGATCAATGGCCCGATAGTACCTTTCAAACGAGCCCAAGTTTGTTAAAATCGGTTCAGCCATCTCTGAGAAAATTGAGCGCGTTCAAATTCAACGCCTTTTGTCGGTTACGTCACTTATACAATCATATCTCCGAAACCAAAAGTCACAGCCATTTGATCTTCGAACTTGATCAATGGCCCGACAGTAGCTTTCAAACGAGCCCAAGTTTGTTAAAATCGGTTCAGCCATCTCTGAGAAAATTGAGCGCGTTCAAATATCTTCTAAAAGTGCACACACACACATACACACACACACACACACACATACACACAGACATTTTCCGATCTCGTCGAACTGAGTCGAATGGTATATAACACTATGGGTCTCCGAGGCTCCGTTCGAAAGTCGGTTTTTCCAGCAATTCTAATACCTTTCTATAGAGAAAGGCAAAAAGCCTTCTTAGTCCACTTAGTGAAATTTTCATATATCTTGAAAAATCACCATAGGGGGGAGTACATGAAATTTTCGAAATCGAAAAAAAATTTTTGATGCCAAAAGGCTTAGAATTGCATGAAACGTCGAGATTTAGTGTCATCTCGAAAATTTTTTTTTGAGAAAATCGACTTTTTGGGACTTAGAAAAAATATGAAAAGAAAGTCCCAGAAAGTTGATTTCTTCAAAAAAAATTTTATTTTGAGATGACACTAAATATCGATGTTTTATGCAGTTTTGAGAGTTTTGGCATCAAAAAAAATTTTCGATTTTGGAAATTTCATGTACTCCCCCCTATGGTGCTTTTTCAAGGTCGAAAATTGTCAAACCTTTACCACCGGGCAGCACCCCGTACGCATGTCCGATTTAGGTCAAATTTTGCATGAAGGCTTGTTTCGAGGTGCTTAAACTTTTAAGCACTAGAACTTAACGAAAATAGAGGTGATCCTAAAATTTTGGTACCCATATATATAAGAGCGGTAAAAATCAATGTGTTTTGTCGGTTACGTCACTTATACCATCATATATCTGGAACCAAAAGTCACAACCATTTGATCTTCGAACTTGATCAATGGCCCGACAGTAGCTTTCAAACGAGCCCAAGTTTGTTAAAATCGGTTCAGTTATCTCTGAGAAAATTGAGCGCGTTCAAATACAACGCTTTTTGTCGGTTACGTCACTTATACAATCATATCTCCGGAACCAAAAGTCACAGACATTTGATCTTCGAACTTGATCAATGGCCCGATAGTACCTTTCAAACGAGCCCAAGTTTGCTAAAATCGGTTCAGCCATCTCTGAGAAAATTGAGCGCGTTCAAATTCAACGCCTTTTGTCGGTTACATCACTTATACAATCATATCTCCGAAACCAAAAGTCACAGCCATTTGATCTTCGAACTTGATCAATGGCCCGACAGTAGCTTTCAAACGAGCCCAAGTTTGTTAAAATCGGTTCAGCCATCTCTGAGAAAATTGAGCGCGTTCAAATATCTTCTAAAAGTGCACACACACACATACACACACACACACACACACACACATACACACACACACACACACACACACACACACACACACACACACACACACACACACACACACACATACACACAGACATTTTCCGATCTCGTCGAACTGAGTCGAATGGTATATAACACTATGGGTCTCCGAGGCTCCGTTCGAAAGTCGGTTTTTCCAGCAATTCTAATACCTTTCTATAGAGAAAGGCAAAAACCCTTCTTAGTCCACTTCGTGGAATTTTCATATATCTTGAAAAATCACCATAGGGGGGAGTACATGAAATTTTCGAAATCGAAAAAAAATTTTTGATGCCAAAAGGCTTAGAATTGCATGAAACGTCGAGATTTAGTGTCATCTCGAAAAAAAATTTTTTTGAAAAAGTCAACTTTTTGGGACTTAGAAAAAATATGAAAATTTTTCGAAGTCCCAGAAAGTTGATTTTTTCAAAAAAAAATTTTTTCGGGATAACACTAAATTTCGATGTTTCATGCAGTTT
This sequence comes from Malaya genurostris, assembly GCF_030247185.1. Lineage (NCBI taxonomy): Eukaryota > Metazoa > Arthropoda > Insecta > Diptera > Culicidae > Malaya > Malaya genurostris. The sequence goes on along the minus strand of NC_080572.1, from coordinate 136,729,906 downwards.
TAAGAGTTTCGGCATCAAAAAAAATTTCGATTTTGAAAATTTCATGTACTCCCCCCTCTGGTGCTTTTTCAAGGTCGAAAATTGTCAAACCTTTACCACCGGGCAGCACCCCTTACGCATGTCCGATTTAGGTCAAATTTTGCATGAAGGCTTTTTTCGAGGTGCTTAAACTTTTGAGCACTAGAACTTAACGAAAATAGAGGTGATCCTAAAATTTTGGCACCCTTATATATATAAGATCGGTAAAAATCAATGTGTTTTGTCGGTTACGTCACTTATACCATCATATATCTGGAACCAAAAGTCACAACCATTTGATCTTCGAACTTGATCAATGGCCCGACAGTAGCTTTCAAACGAGCCCAAGTTTGTTAAAATCGGTTCAGTTATCTCTGAGAAAATTGAGCGCGTTCAAATACAACGCTTTTTGTCGGTTACGTCACTTATACAATCATATCTCCGGAACCAAAAGTCACAGCCATTTGATCTTCGAACTTGATCAATGGCCCGACAATAGCTTTCAAGCGAGCCCAAGTTTGTTAAAATCGGTTCAGCCATCTCTGAGAAAATTGAGCGCGTTCAAATTCAACGCCTTTTGTCGGTTACGTCACTCATACAATCATATCTCCGAAACCAAAAGTCACAGCCATTTGATCTTCGAACTTGACCAATGGTCCGACTTTAGCTTTCAAACGAGCCCAAGTTTGTTAAAATCGGTTCAGCCATCTCTGAGAAAATTGAGCGCGTTCAAATATCTTCTAAAAGTGCACACACACACATACACACAGACATTTTCCGATCTCGTCGAACTGAGTCGAATGGTATATAACACTATGGGTCTCCGAGGCTCCGTTCGAAAGTCGGTTTTTCCAGCAATTCTAATACCTTTCTATAGAGAAAGGCAAAACAGGTACGCCTGCCAATTCGTCTTCTAACGAAAACAATTTATTGACAGGTAGATCGACTTCGTCATCATCTTCTACTAATGTCACTTATGCTAGTATAACAGGTAGAAATCTACCACCTATTTCTTCTAATGTAAATAATCAAAACACAAGACCGCCTTGCAGTTCATCTTCTAACGAAAACAATTTATTAATTCGTAGATCGGCCATAATGGCAGTCTACCTACAAATATTCCTTCAATGCTATTCGCTTCTTTAAATGAAGTTGATTTAGGTGATGTAACTGAAAATGAAATGATCTACTATTTCAAACGATCTACTTTTTCAAATGATCATCCAAATGAATTCGACTTCATCACTTTTTGAAGCATTTCAAATCGGATGGCAATTTGCAAATAATATTATAATGAATTTAAAATTTAACAGTGAAGTTTAATAATTATTTGAATATTTTAAATTGGAATGCTCGATCTTTGAAATCGAGTGAGGATGAATTTTATAATTTTATCAAAGTTCGCAAAATTCATATTGCCATTGTGACAGAAACTTTTCTTAAACCAAATGTCAAATTGAAAAGCAATCACTTATGTGATTCATCGATTTGACAGGTTTACTGGAATGGGTGGTGGAGTTGCCATTTGTCTAACGGCAAATTAAACATCGAATTTTACCTTCTTTCAATACTAAAGTTATTAAAAGCTTGGGAATCGAAGTTGAAACCATTTATGGAATTTATTTCATCGCTGGAGCATATTTGCCATTCCAATGCACCGGCGAACAATTAAAATTTCTTTAAAGGTGATTTTCAAAAACTAACAAGATATCGAGCGAAATTTTTCGTAATAGGGGACTTAAATGCTAAGCATGTCCAGTGGAATTGTAGGCAAAATAACAGTGATGGTAAAATACTTCATAATCCACTCTCAGCTGGTTACTTCACAGTTCTTCATCCCAGTAATCCGACTTGTTTCACTTCCGTGAAAAACCCGTCTACAATTGATCTGGTTCTAACGGATCAAAGTTACATTTGTAGTGAACCGATTACACATGCTTACTTTGACTCAGGTCATCTTCCTGTAACATTCAGACTTTCCAACGAAGCTTTAATTAATCTAATTAGTTCTTTATTCAACTATCATAGGAGCTAATGGGTTGGATTACAGATCTTACATTGAAAATCATGTGGATCATGAAACTATTTTAGAAAATTCTGCGGACATCGACACAGCAATAGATAATTTAAATCATTACATTATCGAAGCTAGAAATTTTTCAGTTCCCAAAGCTCAAACTAAATTAAATTCTCCTATCATCGGTGACAATATTTAACTGCTTTTCGGTTGAAGAATGTTCGTCGACGACAATATCAACGTTCTCGTGATCCTGCTATGAAAAACATAGTTAAGGATTTACAAAATGAAATTAAACATAGATTTACTCTTTTGCGAAAGAAAAATTTCGCTAATGAAGTTAAACAAATTAAACCATATTCTAAACCTTTCTGGAAACTTTCTATAGTTCTTAAGAAACCTCAGAAACCAATTCCTGCTCTCATACTTCTTAAAAATGGCGAAAAAGCTCAAAAACTTGCTCAGCAGTTCGAGAATGTACACAATTTTAATTTGAACGTTGTGAGTCCTATTGAAAATGAAGTCTCACTGAAAAAATGTACGGGTGTGTAATGTCAGAGACATAACTGGATGTCGTGAATACGAATATGACACACTTTGTTTATGCTTCCGAATTCAAATTATTAGTTCACCGATTGTTTGAATTGTGCAACTTTCCCCTCTTTCATTGCTAGAAATTTAAACGATGCGCCTAGACTAAATTACAGATTAGTTACATTAAAAATTCTGAAACGCACTTAAATACTATGAAATAAGCAGTATAGTTCTTTATAATAAAAAAATGGTGACGATTTGAGTTAGTTCAGCACGCAGACTCTGAATTCTAAACCCATATTCCAGAACTAAGCTCTAAAACATGAAGACGATTTTTCGCCATGACTACCAGAATGGGTTTTATAGAGTACAGTAAAGTAAATTTCCGCATAATTCTTTAGGAGTATTATTATGGTTCTAAAAAGAACCGAATAGAAGAAGTCTGGAATAAAGAACTGGATCCTGAGTTCAAGAACTAAATTTAGAACCAATAACAGACTCAGAATCCAGTTTCAATTCTAGAATTGCAATTTCGAAACTCAAATTAGTTCCGGAATACAGTTCCAGAATCCAGTTTCAGTACGCAGGCTCTGAATTCTAAACCTATATTGCGGAACTAAAATCTGAAAATTGAACTTCTCGTTACGACTACCGAAAACCAAATGATGGCAGGTGCTCTCTCCGTCGCTGATGGTTTAACTCCCGCGATGCAGTCTGCTCGCCTTGAAGGCCAGCAAGCGAATGAGTTGCTACCTGAGCGTTTGAGCTTTTAACCACGCAGAAGGCGCTCTCTCCGTCGCTGCTGGTTGATGGTTTAACTCTCGCGATGGCAGTCTGCTTGCCTTGAAGCCCAGCAAGCGAATGAAAGTTGCTACCTGAGCGTTTGAGCTTTTAACCACGCAGAAGGCGCTCTCTCCGTCGCTGCTGGTTGATGGTTTAACTTCCACGATGGCAGTCTGCTCGCCTTGAAGGCCAGCAAGCGAATGAAAGCTGCTACCTGAGCGTTTGAGGCTTTAACCACGCAGAAGGCGCTCTCTCCGTCGCTGCTGGTTGATGGTTTAACTCTCGCGATGGCAGTCTGCTCGCCTTGAAGGCCAGCAAGCGAATGCAAGTTACTACCTGAAGCGTTTGAGGTTTTAACCACGCAAAAGGCGCTCTCTCCGTCGCTGCTGGTTGATGGTTTAACTCTCGCGATGGCAGTCTGCTCGCCTTGAAGGCCAGCAAGCGAATGAAAGTTGCCTGAGCGTTTGAGGTTTTAAGGTTTGAGGTTTTAACCACGCAAAATGCGCTCTCTCCGTCGCTGCTGGTTGATGGTTTAACTCTTGCGATGGCAGTCTGCTCGCCTTGAAGGCCAGCAAGCGAATGAAAGTTGCTACCTGAGCGATTGAGTTTTTAACCACGCAGAAGGCGCTCTCTCCGTCGCTGCTGGTTGAAGGTTTAACTCCCACGACGTCTGCTCCCATCGAACGCACGAAAAGAAATGATCGATTTTCACCACGGTTCCCCTTTTATACGCATTCAGTTGAAGATATGTGCCTGACTACCTCAAAATCGTCGTCCTTGCGCGAAAAACCCAAGCGAAAGTAAAGAGTTTTCCGCATTATTTTGAAATTTTGAAAAAACTTAATTTTTGAGTTATTTGTGGTTATCTCACACTGTTCAAAATATTATCCCAAATTCCTGATCATATTTTTGATGAAATGGTGAAAGAACTATGTTGCTACCATTAATACAAGTCGAGATATTCACGATTAAGTTCTGCCCATTCTTCCATATGGCTAATTTTGAAAAGGCACCCCATAGTAAAGTAAGTCGTATTCACGACAATATGATCATATTTCAACCCAAGTGTTATCACAAGATGACATTATTGAGACGAATTTTGATGAAATTAAATCAATTATTAGGAAACTTAAAAACATGAAGGCTCAAAACCTGATAAAAGCTCCTCAAACCTGATAAAAACCCAGCAGAAACATCAAGTTATCGACCAATTAGCTTACTTTCTTCTATCAGTAAACTTTTTGAAAAAAATATATTGTTGAGAATGATGCCTCATATAAATGAGAATTCATTATTTTTACCAGAGCAGTTTGGATTTCGTCATGAACATTCAACTACTCATCAACTTGTCAGAGTAACGAACATGATAAAAGCAAATAAATCTTCTGGGTTATCCACTGGAGTTGCTCTTCTAGACATAGAAAAAGCATTCGACAGTGTTTGGCACAAAGGTTTAATAGCAAAAATGTCTGATTTTAAGTTTCCTATTTATTTGATCAAAATGATTCAAAATTATTTAGCTGATCGTACTCTTCAGGTTACCACTTGTGGCTGAACACCCAATTCAAATCTTAATAATTTAATTTTAACTCATATTCCAATAAATAATTATTAAAAAAACATCTCTGTTCTTGTTGCTACGAACTAGTTTTCAAGGAATCGTCAATATAAATAAACATTTAATGGAGTAAATAGCGAAATTGTTCGGCATTTGAAATTGTCACGAAAAAAAATCAGTTATTCGAACAATTTGAACGAGGTTTGTAAACACTCTAATTGTTTGATATTCTAATACCGACAAATGTTTGATCGAGATATAATTCGTTTCAGTTTCGGACAACAAAAAAATACTAATGCATATGTATCAACCGAGCACATTTGACACTGATTTAATTTCAAGTATTTTGTGTTACAAAGTTTTTGTGAATATCTTTTTTTTCAGATGAATATCTATTTTTTTCTTTCTTTTCGGATCTAATCAAACCCTGTTAGCAGTCAACTAAATGATATCAGTGCCTAATAAAAATGGCATCGAATGCAGAATTCATGGTTCCGGATCATGTCAAACCAAAAATAAAATGGATCCCTCCAATTCCTTTTCATTGCGGATAACTCCTTGCTCCGCTTGGGAACCGATTGATCTGCGAATAATTCATCTTTCTCGACTACCTAATTTTTCCGGTGTGGTGATTCATATTCAGGAGTCCGTTGAGTCGATAGGAAACTTGTGAAAAAGTTTGCTAAATTCGAAAATTATAATTAGTTCAATGCAAATTTGCATCAGTTACCTAAGAATGTTATCTCATTGAATCACTCAATAAACTAACCGGACTACTCTCTCAAGTAACTGGGATCATGTTTGTGACATAGATGCCATTACTTATAACGCCATTCCTTTGAGTGGCGAAACATTCAAGATTTTTGTATCGCGAGTGATTTTTTGCACAAATCGGAGATATTCTAACATATTGTAAAACAAATAGTTTTCTATTTAACACTATCTAAATAAACTGCGCCATTGTTTTATAATCTATTCTCATGCACTCCCGTAGCTTTATTATGATAAATTACTTCTTGATTATTCAACAACAATTAAAAAACTTTAAGTACGTGGGTTCTTTAAATGTCAGATAATCGAAACGCAATGGGGAACTCGTTCAGTGCGACTAAATTGTTTTCGTATTCGAATTCTTAGACATCCACGTTGGGGCAATCTTTATCAATTAATTCTTTCTAGAAAAAATAGCCAATATATTTCTATTTATCACTCCAAAAGTAGTATTTGAACTAAAAATAAAATGATTTATTTTATTTTTATTACCGAAACCGGTAACTACAGCGAAGGTAACTGTTATTTGAAATCAACAGTAATTCAGTCATGTTTGATTTTGTTTTCAAAATTTCAATTTGACATTACAAGTTACTGGGGGGTAGTTAAATTTACGATGCAGTTTTGATATACGAGTGGCAGGTCGTGTCGTCGGTAGGTAGTTGACTTTTCTAACGTCTTCCGTACCAGGCCATTTATCCATGCCAACAGCTTTTCCCAGTTCTCGAAAAATTCAAAATTTTCAGTCATATCACCTTCTACTGCTAACTGCGAGGGGTGCGGAACAGGAACATCAATGGGCTTTGGTTGAAGTTTCGGTTGATTTCTGCTTTGTGTTGACGTTATAGCACTCATTTATTGCGTTACTAAGTTTGTCTGATGTTTCAAGAACATTCGGAATTTATTTGCGTCCATATTGATGAGGATAACCACTTCACTAAATTTTAAAGTTCAGTTTTCACTTTTTTTACGAGATAGCTGCCGAAACTATGTCACCTTTTCTCGTCGAAAAAAAAGTTTACTGTATTTTCCGCGATTTCACTCAATGACGCCGAAAAATATTCAGAAGCACGCGATGACTTCTGACACCATGTTCTATTTCTCATTTTATTTCAAACAACTTATATTTATTAAGTACAAACGTTCTGAACACGGTGAGGATACGAATAACAATGAATGCTGAAGTGAAAAAGCACACCCTGATTTAGCGAGAAATATGTGACAATGTGTGAGTAAGCAATGGTCAAACAATACTACAACAGATTTTTTTTAAATAAAACCATTTCATTCCTCTTTTCAATTAATTTATTTGCATTTTCCAGTTACTTCCCAATTTTTTAAATGAATACCTTCCGCCAGTTTGAAATCCATTCTCAAATCAAATTGGAATTCCAATTTACCCGGAAGAAGCAATAGCATCGATAATTTAAACTTTCGTCCAAAAAATTAGGGCGATTATATCTACTCCGTTTTTTGAACATAAAAAGATTAAATAAGTACTGGTGAAAACTACCTCTTAATACTAACAACGTACTAGTCGGAATCGAAGGATGCTGAGGTAAACCATCAGTGAAAACCATGTTTTCACTATTGTCGTTTTCGCTTGAGAAAAATGAAACCGACCCATGGTAATTTCATCAAACAAACATTTGACGAAACTGTGTTGGTTTCGCACTTCCCGAGTAGAGTGTGAGATTAAAAAGAAAAATCAATTTGATGTTGTGCTGTTCGTATATTTCGATTACTCAATTTGCTATCGTTTTGGTCGTTTTAACGGTTAGAAGATCAAAATCGAAAGCAAAAAAAATGCAGCTGGACATCAAACTGGAAACTAGTTTTGCTCTCAGTGAAAGCACATTGAAAACTTAATATGATGTCGATTTTCTCGAAATGACACGTCACGAGCATAATCTAAAAATAGAACAGCCAAAAAAGGTCTGGGATAGTATACATGTAGGCGATATTACTCGCAAGTAAGAAAAAAAGATTGTATGCAATCTTCATTAATCGCAAGCAAGAAAAAAGATTTCATGCAATCTTCACACTACCGCGGAGAGAAATCCGGTTTCGAACTTAGGTGATGTGATTGCGAACTTTTTGCGATTGCTATGGACTGTAAGCGCTAGCTATAAGTAGACGGAAAATGTTCGGTCATATGACAAGCAGTGTTGTTTCACAAAGTTGTATGCAGGTAGTTTCTGTCAATGCACACTCGTTCCGTTGCTTCCATCCCGCATCCACCGTGAATTGGGCTATTTGAGCACAGTGTAAAAATGTTCTCTTTGTCCTTCTTATATCCAAAGCTATAGCATTCAATCATTATAACATTAAATTGAGTTATCTACTTGATCTCACACAACTCGCACATGTAATCACTTTGAAATACGAATTTAGAGGGTCTCGCTTTTGACCACAGATATAACCAGAATCAATTCAGTAAATTTTTAGTTCTTGTGTAGACTTATAATTTACAACCATTTGATGCAGAATTGGTCCTGTGACTCAAAATTATGCAGATTTGGTTAGACGGTTTCTTTGGAAAAGTGTAATGAAGTTCCAAGATCTATTACATGATTGATAAAATACTTCTCATAGTATCTAGCGTTAGTGATTATATGAAGTTCTAAGAATTTATAACTAGGAGTGAGAATTGTTTTGAAGAGTGTCTTCGACATAGTTTGTGAACTACTTAGGAATATACAAATTAAACATATATTTTCTTGGTGGCTCCTCTAAGCCACTAAAGTATTATTAAGAATTAGCTCTAGGTTCTGAAATTTGAGACATTCAATGTTCGATGTTCGAGCTTCGTAAACAATGAATTTTTCCATACTGTTGGTTATAAAGTTATGGGTATTTTCAGAGTGGGTTTGGCGAGTAGATTATTTTCGCCATCCAGGTCTCCGATTTTTGGATGCACTGAAAAAAATGGTCTAAAAACTTTGGAATGAACTTCGCGACGTCGTATCATTACAAATATCGAAACATTTTTTTAAACTAAACGCAAAAATTGTTACAGGATCGGATACTTAACGTATCTGGAAGGAAATCGATGACGTCAAATATATTTCTCATATCAAATTCTGAAATAAGCTCCTTCTGCGGCAGACGATCAGCAAGATGGGAATGCCACTATTCAGATTGACCTGCTTCAGACAAACGTGGTACCGATGATCACCGATTTATCTAATGCCTTCCAGACGTGTGGTTTGACACCAATATTCTCGTGGTTAAAAAGAAAGAGCATTATTTGCGTAAAAGTTGAAAAAATGTTGGAAAAATCGTTTCTTCGCGGTTATGATTGCGGTCAACTGCAGGATCTCGGCAGGATGTCAAAGCATTTTTGTAAAAGGCAACAAAGGATTGAAGGAATAATTCTTCCATTGAAACTTAACTTTGTATTTTTGTGTTGTCATTTGAAATTTGCTCAATTTCAATGGATTCACTAAGTTCTTGATTTTAATGTTTTCATTTTTTGAGTTTCACTAAACTTTTGCCTTTAAACAGCAAAATGATAACATAATGTGATATTAATTGAAAATTTGCTGAGTCGATATCATATTAGGATTTCAATCAGATGTTGCCATCATAATCAGATTTCAATTTGTTCTCATTTTGATGTTAGACTTTACTCGGGTTAGCAACGAAGATCTGAGCAAACCTGATATAAAATCCAGGTTGGAAACTGATTCGACTTTCAGTTCAACAATGTTGAAACTAGGTTCGAAACTAGCTTCAAACAAACGATTTGACAGCAGTTAGGGTGGAAACTGGGTTAGGTTTGGTATCAAGCGAAAACGACATATATTTGATCGAGTACCATACGCACCAACTATGATTTTTTTCAAAAATGTAACTTTGAATTTCATCGCGCTAACGTATGAAATGTACACGTGTATCGTATACAGATCATAAAGCTGTTAAATGGAATTTATTTCATTGGCATGAATTACATACGCAGGCAATGAAATTGTCAAAACTATGAAAATCGACACAATCATAAGATTTGACTTATTGTATTCTTAAGTGCAGTATCCTCAGTATACAGGTTAAAACTGGGGCTAAACAAAAGACATATAATAATCATATGTCATATCATATCAAATAAAATGAAACGTGCAACGAAAATATAAGAACGAATAGAAATAATCCTTCATAATGTGGCATTCGCTACTTAAAATAATAAACATTTAAACTAGAATTATTTAACTAATCAGTGGAAATATTATGTGATATTATTCCTTGTATTTAGAACCAAGAATCGTTATTAGAGTCGTTTCCAATTTTCGTCTAATGCAGCAATGAAGATATTGCGTTAGCATCCAATTATAGTGTTTCCGGTGAAATGTAGCGGAATGCGCGTATCGCGTTCTTGATCAGTTATTCAAAAACTAGACCGATTTTCGAAAAACCAAAAACATTTAAGTTCTCGAAATTAAAATTATCACAACTAAGTATTTTGAAATTTTGCTTTGCCGAGCCGTATGTGGTTTTTGAAATGTATAAACGGTTACTGTTCCGTTTTACGTGGATGGTTTTAGAACTGAAAAGTAGTGTTTGTAGCAGAATTTCACAAAGAATCTGAAAATGAAACTCAAAATTTTAAAACTTTAGCCAAAACAACCGAAATTGGAGGTTGGTAAACAACTGGACAATGCGTAATTCAGGCCCCAGTGTGGCTCTTAGCCTCTTGTCCAATAACTCCTATTTCTACCTCCCCACGGTGCCGGCTAGGGAACGAGCAACCATAGGAAAGATCGGGTAACCAACCCCGGTGGGACCTTGGTCGTATGCTGACAGGGAAGTGGGTTCTCTTTAGAGGATGTCGGAGCGTCTGTACTCCATGTTAGGAGCGGCTTCAAACAACGTCTGTTCTGGTATCCAGCGGCTGAGTATGAAATGCTGCATCCCGTCCAGCTAAATCCAAGGTGGCAACCCCACCAACGGGATCGTCCTAGTGCTAGTTGGGACGTTAAACAGAGCAAGCACGATGATCCTCCGGCGAGACAGGGGGTTGGCATAGGCCTAATAAGCCGCCCATAAAACATTTATTACGAATAATACAGGAGATAATACGACCTGGAACAATCGGCATAGACCCATGCGACGAAATAAGGACTACGATTAGAAACTTGGAACATGGAACTGCAAGTCGCTAGGTTTCGCAGGCTGCGACAGGATAATATACGACGAACTAAATCCTCGCAACTTCGACGTCGTAGCGCTGCAGGAGCTTTGTTGGATGGGACAGAAGGTGTGGAAAAGCGGACATCGAGCGGCTCCCTTCTACCAAAGCTGTGGCACAACGAACGAGCTGGGAACTGGTTTTATAGTGCTGGGCAGAATGCGTCGGAGAGTGATGGGGTAGCAGCCGATTAACGCTAGGATGTGAAAATTGAGAATTAAAGGCCGTTTTTCAATTACAGCATCACTAACGTGCACTGCCCACATGAAGGGAGACCCGATGATGAGAAAGAAGCGTTCTACGTGCAGCTGGAATAAGCCTGACGGCTGCCCACGCAGAGACGTAAAAATTGTGATCGGTGACATGAATGCCCAGGTAGGAAGGGAGGCAATGTGGTGCGACATCAACAATGTTCGCACCTACCGCAGTGCGAATATAGATTCGGACCACTACTTGGTTGCTGTATGCGTGCGCTCAAAACTTTCGACGGTGGCTGCCAAACGTCGAAACCGAACGTCGCGGTTTAACATCGCGCGGCTCCGGGATGCTGAAGTAGCCCAAGATTACGCGCAGCAGTTGGCAGTGGCACTACCAACGGAAGAGCAGCTTGGTGCAGCTACTCTTGAAGATGGCTGAAGAGACATCCGTTCTGCCATAGGTAGCACTGCATCAGCAACGCTAAGTACCGCGGCTCCGAACGTAAGGAACGACTGGTTCGACGACGAATGTAAACAGTTAGTGGCCGAGAAGAATGCAGCTTGGGCGAGCAATCTGAAATGATTGACAATGCGGCGGAATACGAAATTGGCGGTGCGGTAACGAATTTGGGAATGCGTGCGTAGGACGATAGACTGCCGGTCCCAGACCTCCAAGAAGTCGAGGATGTGGTAAGCCGGTTTAAAAATAATAAGGCCGCTTGCGTTGACCAACTACCAAGCATTACAGTGGTAATGCACTAGTGAAAGCACTGCACTGGGTCGTTACCAAGATCTGGGAGGACGAGATTTTACCGGAGGAATGGATGGAAGGAATCGTGTGTCCCATCTACAAAAATGGCGATAAGCTGGATTGCTGCAATTACCGCGCGATAACTGCTGAACGCCGCCTACAAGGTACTCTCCCAAATCTTATGCCGTCGACTTTCATCGATTGCAAACAAATTCGTGGGACCATGGACCAAGTGTTCGCCATCCGCCAGGTGTTGCAAAAGTACCGCGAATACAATGTGCCCACACATCACTTATTCATCGATTTCAAATCAGCCTACGACACAATCGATCGAGAACAGCTATGGAAAATCATGCACGATTACGGATTCCCGGACAAACTGATAAGATTGATCAAGGCTACGATGTATAGAGTGATGTGCGTTGTTCGAGTATCGGGGATAAACTCGAGTCCCTTCGAAACTCGCCGAGGGCTACGGCAAGGCGATGGCCTTTCGTGTCTGCTATTCAACATTGCTTTGGAGGGCATCATATGATAAGAAGAGCGAGGATAGACACGAGTGGCACGATACCTTAAGCGTGATCTACGACTGAAAGAGTAAGTAAGTAACCGAAATTTGAAAAAGTTTACATAATTTTTTTATGGCTTGCGCACTTCTATTTCGTATTGAAGTGGTGTGAGAAATGCACGCTGGACTCAGTGGCATTATATCGTGAGCATTAATTACATATCCAATAATGACACGAATTTATGCAGCATTGGGTTTTGTGTTGAAATGAAAACGAGTTGAATACAATAAAATGGGTATTATAAGAAATCGTTTATTTTCTAAGTAACGAGCCGAGAACATGGGACCAATCACTCCCATTTTTCAGCTTTGAATATAATACTACTGAGAATTCCTCTACAGGTTACTCGCCGTTTGAGATATACGGAAGGCGAGCTAACGTACCAAATTTAATCTATAGATATAATATCGACGGTCTGTATTACGAAAATTATGTCAATGATATGCGATCAACATTCAAACGACTGCATGTTCAAGCCAAAGAAAACCTGATCAAATCGAAAGAAAAACGTACTAGTCAAAGCCAATCCCTCAGGCGCAGGTCAAAAATTACAATCACTTTGAAAATGTCCATATACAGTAGTCGCTCTACCTAGTGAACAAAGGGGCTGTCCATAACAGACGTCACACTTTTTTTGACGATTTTTTATTCCCCCTCCCCCCTTTGTCACAAATTGTCACAGAAGCAAAGACCCCCCACTCTCCCTATGTCACATGTCACGAATTCAAAATAAATAAAATTCATCTCAATACATTCAATATGTATGACAAACCATATAAATATGAGGGAAAAATCGATATAGATATATTATTGTTTTAGGTAAAGAATAATATTTCCTTAGTGTAGCATACAGGGCTGAGAAAATAAAGACCAAAACCTCATCAAAACGAGATCACTGCCGGAGAATCTTTTCATTATCAGTTGATCAGTGAAATTTAAATCACATCGATCAATATCGGTACTGATCTTCCGTCACACGATGGCTAGTGATTTTGAGCTAAATGATTCTTGATTTATGTAAGTTCAATCATTGGATGATTCGATAAGCTTTGATGTTGGTGGAGGAAAATCACATATGATCAAAATAAGACATGATATGATCTACATCTGAAATCGTTGATCTCCCGCCCTTTTTCAAATGGAGTACAATTGAATAAACTGCATCAGAATCAGATAAGAGAAATTCTTATGATATACTATTATCAATGCTAGAAAATCGAATTACTGAAAAAATTGTCAGTGCATAACTTAAGTTAAACCGTTTGAAGGCATCTTTTTCTTTTTTACTCATATTTGGCAAAATTTATTAATTTCGCTAAATTACTCGCTCCTCCGTGCACTTTTGCTGATCACAACAGAAATGATTTCCTGCATCACTCATTTCCGAATTTACAAGAAGAAGCTTTTACATCAACAAATACACGTTTTCCTATAGAATGTAAACGTTTATTGTGGAGATTTTTTTCAGGAAATAGGGCAAAGCAGTAATATAATTAGGTATTTCAAAAATGGCTCATTGAAAATATTGGACGTCACATTCCAAAAACCTCCCCCCTCCCCCCTGTCAAAAAAGGTCACGTTTTATGAAACACCCCCCTCCCCCTTGCGGCGTGACGTCTTTTATGGACAGCCCCAAGCAACTACAATTAAAAACGGAAACAGGCTTGAGAAAATCGAAAATAGAAACACGAAATAAATAAGTGCAACAAGATTTTCACATTTATTGGTAATAAACGCCTTTTTGACCTTATTGTATTGACGTTAGCAAAATAAAAGACCACCGTACAATATTAAAGAATGTAATATATGCACCCCTGGAACACTCGTGGATAACTATTAGTACGGTAATTATTATATGTGGTATAGAAACAACGATATGTGCGTTCTACCACAAAGGAAAATGTTCAAGCTGTACTAAAACAAAAATAGTGCAGAATGGTGAAAGTGGATAGTCGAATGACGTAACCCACACAAACAAGAGAAAATTAAAAGAGGAAGAAACTCAAGAAACATTAAATATTTCTTGTATCATTAACACTAGAAGAAACACAGAAGAGCGTATTTAGAGTTATTTTAATGAATAATGACTAAATTTGTGTGGTGTTTATACGATGGCACCTATAACTAGAGCATACCGGAGTAACCTGCAGCGGTCACCGATGGACATTGTGTCGTCATTAGTAGTAAGACAGGGCGATAAAGCTATCTGCAACATCGAGATTTGTCCCTGTCAACTTCATCCGTCACTTTCATACCTTACATACGGAACGTGCATGTGCAAACAATCTCCTCACAACTACATATCCAACGGAGAAGAAGGCAAGAATAATTCCTAAGCGTTTAATAGCTATTGACCAGCAGTTACTAATTGCGTCAGCAGTTAAGCTGACGACCTTCAATCATCTTCCTATTTCATGCTTCGAGTGGGAAGGGTTCAAAGACTGAAACCGATTACAACGACTCTTGGGTGCACTTTGAACCGTGTCACAATGAAATATCATCTCTCGAAGACTGCCCATCGTCTGAAAGAAGTGTTGATAGATGAGATGAAAGGCAAGCTCGTCTGCTTGAAAATAGATTCTACTGCCCGACTCAATCGCCTTATCTTAGGCATCAATGTACAGTATGCCCTAGACGAGCAGGTGGTCATTCGTTCCCTTGGTATGGTCGAAATCAAAGGAAGTCAAACGGCGGCGTTCTTGAAATCAAAAGTTGTGGATGCTTCGGCCGACTATGGGCTATCTCTTGAAAACATATTTTCCGTGACATGCGACAATGGGGCTAATATGGTAGCAATGTATAGAAAATTAAACAATGATACGTACGCAATGCCTACAGAGCAGCAGACTGATGGTAGGAACATAGATGAGCTGGATGAGTCGGATGTGATAGAGGATGATCAACAGTGTAAACGAAACGTTACTGCTGGTATCCGCAAACAAACCCTACTAAAGCGACCGTGTGCCGCTCAAAGTGCACAATCCCGATATTCCGTGTGCTGATACCCCACAACCTTTAAATTCCTACCCCATCTGTCTTAATACCAAGCCCTAATTCAAGGTATCATGTGGAACAAGCGTCGATTCAAGAGTTTTTTTCCGTTGTCGGGGAACTGTCCTTCGATGTAGTCTAATTCCTTCGCCGGGGATTAGACGAGTAGATTACGACGTAGCTCCGATATGGATCGTCGGAGCACCAGTGAATCGGAAGCCATCATTCAACCGGAATCATTGGAGCGACCCAGGCTTCCTGCCGACCGATCGATTCGTTCACGGGTATCGGAAGCGACGGTTACGGGAGAACTTCCATAGCCGGGGAATTCTTCGCCGGTGTAGACTAGATCCATCGTCGGGGATTAGCCGAGTTGTTCGTGACGTAGACCAGCCCTGGGTCGTCGAGACGCCAGCGAACCGGAAGCTAAGCTCCTACCGGAATCGCCGGGCCGACCTCGACATCCTCCTGGTCGATTTCCTGTAGTGAAACGAGTGGGTCAAAGTCGAGAGATAAATGGCTCACAAGTAGAATAGAACGACGCAGACGTTAAGGGCGATGCGTAAATCCGAAAAGGGTACTTTGTCCACCGAAGTAATACCTAACATTAGCTCTGGGGAGGTAGGGTTGGAGATCCAAGGTGTTTTTGTGGGTAGTTCCAATTATACAGTGGTAGTCCTGTGAAGAGTCCCACACTTTGTGCGTAAATGCATTTCACCTTGACCAAAACATACTAGGTCGCACGCGAATACTACCATTACTGAAATTTGTCATCAGCGTAACTACATATGATTGTCATCAGCATAACTACATATGAACAAGCACACTTCGGTGTTCCTTTAGCTCTTGTTCTCTTAATTCACGCTTCAATTCGACATTTCATTATTCCGAGAACAATAATCGGTTAAGAAATGATTATTCGATTGCATAAATTTACATCCTAGAGCGAATGATAGCATATCGCACTCTAACTAATGATTTTTATACATGAATACATTGTGAATGGTTGAGCTGAGCTGATTAAGAATATGATCATTAGGGTGTGACAAAATTTTGATTTCAGCTCCGTGTCAACTTTTCGTGTTCTTTTTGGGTCCTATAAGATCTATGCAAAATTTTAGCTCGAGCGGTGAAGCTATATTTTCGCGCCAGAGGTTTAAAGTTTGTATAAGATTTAGCATAGGAAAATGTTTTACAAAATAATCGGATGGAGATCTCTCTATACCCTCTAAAATTCAGTGCATATATTATTTTCGTAGGAATTTTAACGAGGACGAAAACTTTCAAAAGCAATCCGACATTTGTAGAAAAAGTTATTAAAAGAACCCGACACAAGATCTGAACAATGGCTCATTCCATCATATAACTTCAAATCAACCGTTATAACACAATGAAATAAAGTGAAATCAGATTACGACTACAAGCAGCAGTAATGCTAGATATATTAAGGTATGAGCCATTGCTCGGACCTTGTGTCGGTTTCCTTTGAATAACTTTTTCTACAAATGTCGGATTGTTTCACGGTATTTGAATTTGACGATTGATCGGCCACTCATGGAAGTTGACAATCAATGGTTTTCCCTTACCGTGTTAAGCGAAGCTGTGAAACAGTTGACGATTTCATTCTTCGCGAATCGTGGGTTGGTTATATATTTAGTAAATTTTGTTTATTCTAGTTCTTGTACGATAAGTGTTAGAGATAGAGTGTTCATTACTTTTATTGATAATTGTTAGAGTAGCACAAATCAAACTCTAGCATAAACGTACAGCAACTATGAATCTAACCATACTTCTTCAAGAAGGTAAAGCTTCTATAGCTTTGGCTCAAGAACCATATTTCCAAAAAGGAAACTTCTACGTTGGAAAGTTATTAAGCCCAGTCTTCGCTGCCTTCAACAAGAACGGTTTGACTAACCCACAAGTGAAATGCCTCGAAGTGCTCTCGATGTATCTGTCATATCGGTGCTCACATCTCGGGATATTAGTGCTGTTACAGATGGTATGACTATTGATGGCATAGGCAGAAAATATGTCTATTGTTCGACATATTTGCCACATAATCAACCTTCGCCAAGCAATGACTTCAAAAAGGTTGTTTCATACTGATGCAAAAGTGATTTATCGCTTATAATCGGCTGTAACATCAATGCCCAACATATCATATCAGATACCCGACACAAGGTCTGAACAATGGATCATTCCTTCATACAACTTCGAATCAACCGTTGTAACATAATGAAAGGAAATCAAATCATATTACGACCACAAGCAGCAGTGATGCTAGATATACCTTATGTTCAAAAAAGAACCGGAATTTTAATTTTAAAATTCCCGCGCTTGTCCAATCGGTAAACTTTTATTCTCTTAACGTTGGCAACACTTTTATACACATTCTGTCAAATATTGACGCATATCGTACGATTAGTTTTTGTTTGGCGTCTATACAAAGAAGTTGAAAAATTTTCGTGTGGCGATTTTTATAATGGATGAAAATTTAGAACAACGGCCCGCCTTCGAAGCGCCATTCGGTCGATTGTTGTGCGGTTTCGACGTCATATTCATAGATCCACACCTCATCACCAGTTATGATGGATTCGATTGATGTGGCGTCACTATCTGCGTTGGAAATCATCTCTTTGGCCACATCAACACGACGCTGTTTTTGAATGCAATTCAGCTTTTTTGGCACCAGCCGAGAAGCGACGCGTTTCAAACCCAAAACATCAGTTAAAATGTGTTCGGCTGATCCATAAGAGATGCCCAAGAACACAGCAATCTCTCTAAACGGTACAAAACAATTTTGCAACACGATTTGCTTCGCCGATTCAATGTTTTCTTCAGTAACAGATGTTGTTGAACGGCCAGAAATTTCGATTGAAAACCTATATCGATGCAAAACTAAATTGAACTGCATTGAATTTTCAATGAATATAACTGTATCTTTCAATTGACGCTTATTTTGCGTTTAAATTGTATTGAAACGTACAGAATTGTGAAGTTATTTTATGTTTAATTACCTGCTCCAAATATGTGCATGAAAATAGATGTAAATTCACAAAATATTTTTATCTGTGTAGATAGTGTAGTGTCGGTAGCGATTTTCCAACTGGCTAACAGTTCGGCTGAAAAGTTCGTATCGTTTAATAGAAACACACATTTTATTGCCAAAATTTGTTTTTATTATTCAACATAATTGCCATCAGAGGCGATACAGCGATTATAGCGATCTTCCAACTTTTCGATACCATGTTTGTAGTACGATTTGTCCATTGCCTCAAAATAGGCCTCAGTTTCAGCGATCATTGCTTCTAAATTTTTTACCAGCGAGCATTCTCTTGAGGTCTGAGAACAGGAAAAAGTCACTGGGGGGCCAAATCTGGAGAATACGGTGGATGAGGGAGCAATTCGAAGCCCAATTCGTTCAATTTCAGCATGGTTTTCATCGACTTGTAACACGGTGCATTGTCTTAATGAAACAAAACTTTTTTCTTTTTCAAATTAGGCCTTCAAACGCTCTAATAACGCTATATAATAGTCACTGTTGATGGTTTTTCCCTTTTTAAGGTAGTCGATGAAAACTATACCATGCGAATCCCAAAATACAGACGCCATAACCTTACCGGCCGATTGTTGAGTCTTTCCACGCTTTGGGTTCGGTTCATCGCGTGCAGTTCACTCAGCTGACTGTCGATTGGACTTCGGAGTGAAGTGATGGAGCCATGTTTCGTCCATTGTTATATATCGACGAAAAAAAATGGGTTTTATTTCGATATAACAGCTCCAAACACTGCTAAGAATCATCAATTCGTTGTTTTTTTTTTATTTAAGATATTCTTTTATTCAGGCCTATTTGCGTACAAGCTTTACGTGGCCGATTGAGCCGATTTTTTAAATAAATTTTTTTTTGAGTTGGATCTCGTTGTCACCCTTTTTCTAGGGGGAGAGGAGCTTCCATTTCCCTCCTGCGAGGATAGAGGGGCACTTCGTCGTGGTTCGTCTCGTCATCCATTGCCACATCGATGGTATTGTGTTTGGTTTCATTGCTAGTTGCTGGAGATGAGCCTTGTTGTACATTGTTTGCTGTTGCTGGTTGATTGGATGGTAAGTTGTTCACTGCAGTTAATGCACTTTGTTCTATAGGGGATACGTTGGATGGTTTCGTTGAAGTGGATGCTTCACTGTTGTTAGTGACTGTCACAGGTGTACTGGGATTGCTTTGGGTTGGTGTGACGGAAGCACTGTTGTCCTTTGGTGTAGTTGTCTCCTTGTCCAGTTTATCACATGGCTTACCGTAGTGAACAGCTTTTTGACAATACTGACATGTAGCCATCTGATTGTCATAGGTAACAAGTGATTTGCACGGAATTCTTGTATCTTGAACGAAAATCACATAAGAAGGTATAGGCTTCTTCAAGTGTATGCGTAATACACGTAGGCCATTTAGAATACCGGGGAAAAAATTCTTCCACTTTTCTTTTTCGATAGAGAGAATCTCTCCGTATTGGGACATAGTATTGCGAATATAATAATCGGTGACGCTCGAGTGAAGATCATGCACACGCACTTTTATAGCACTATCATCCACATATACTGGAATGTTGTACCTAATGTTCTCGTGTTACACATAGTGCACATTGTTATTGTCTTTTGCGAATTGAATTGCATCCAACTCTTTATAAAACTGGATGTAAACAACATTATTCGTCTTATTGCATTGAAGTAAATGCACACGTTTAATGTCCAGCTGCATTTGCTCCTTAAGCAAACCTTCAAGTTCTCGTATCGAAGGTCGAATTTTGCACTGCCTAAAGTCAACAACAATTGTATTCTTTCGTGTTGGCGGTAGCTTTTGTTCGTTTGGTTCACTCATTTTCGAGGTCTATTGTCCACTACACAATACTGTACTTGGTTTCTTCTGTTTCCAACGTAAGCGGTTTTGTTTTATCGACTGACTTGGAGGAGATGTAAAACCGAACTGTGATCAATTCGTTGTTGTTTTTGATCGATTGTGAGCTCACGCGGCACCCATTTTGCACAAAGCTTTCTCATATCCAAATATTCGTGAATAATATGTCCAACACGTTCCTTTGATATCTTTAGAGTGTCAGCTATCTCGATCAACTTCACTTTACGGTCATTGAAAATCATTTTGTGGATTTTTTTCACGTTTTCATAGGTAACAGCCTCTTTTGGACGTCCACTGCGTTCATCGTCTTCGGTGCTCATATGACCAGTACGAAATTTTGCAAACCACTTACGAATTGTTACTTCGCCCGGTGCAGAGTCTGGATAACACTCATCAAGCCATTTTTTGGTATCGGCGGCACTTGTTTTCATCAAAAAGTAGTGTTTCATCAACACACGAAATTCCTTTTTTTCCATTTTTTCACAATAACAAAAGTAGCTTCACTCAAAATGCAATATCTCACAAACTAATAATCAGACAGCTGTCAAATTTATACACGTATCTTTTGAAGGTTGGTACTAACTGAAAATGGTATGGATTTAATTCTAGTGGCGCCCTCTCATAGAAACGATACGAACTTTTCAGCCGATCTGTTAGGAATAACGCTACGGTTCCCCTGTACGGGTGGTATAGGTCCACCAAACAGGTAAGCCGTGTGGCATCCGGAGGAATTATTTTCTACCAAAAATTGATCCACTGGTTTTCTGTTCCATGTCTTAAAAGGCCACAAAAATAGGAACTCCCAAGTCAAGATGTATTTCCGTGTCGATGAATGAATGGCTGCAGGAGAATAAATAATGCAGTCGTTAACGGAATATCTTGGGAATATCCCTTACTGTGTTAAGCGAAGCTCTGGTACAATGGACGATTTCATTCTTCGCAAATCGTGGGATTAAAATGATTAAAACATTTAAAATAATCCTTCCATGGTTCGCTATAGGCGATTATAGGCCAATATATTTGGATTCTTCTAGTTGTTGTACGATAAGTGCTAGAGATAGAGTGTTCATTACTTTAATTGATAATGGATGGAGTAGCATAAATCAATCTACGTACAGCAACTATGAATCTAATCAGACTTCTGCAAAAAGGTACAGCTTCTGAAGCTTTGGTTCAAGAACCATTTTTCCAAATGGAAAATTTCTACGTTGGAAAGTTATTAAGCCCAGTCTTCGTTGCCTTCAACAAGAACGGTATGATTAATCCACGTGAAATGCCTCGAGCATGCAAACTTGCAAAAAGTGCTCTCGATGTTTCTCTCATATCGGAACTCACAACTGCTTAGTGCTGTCACATTTGATATGACTATTGATGGCATAGACAGGAAATATGTTTAATATGTTAATATGTTCGGCATATTTGCCACATAACCAACCTTCGCCAAGCGACTTCTAAAAGGTTGTATCATACTGATGCAAAAGTGATTTACCGCTTATAATCGGCACTGCCATCAATGCTCACCATATTATTTGGGCAGCACAGATATAAACTCGAGAAGCTCTGATATGATGGAATTTGTGAGCAGTACAAACCTGCACTCCTACTATGTGCAGTTCAACTTTTGCGAGATCTGGAAGAAAAGAGGTTTGGGACGTAACTCACTGCTCTGATAGAATTACTCTGAATTGGTAAACTTGCTCGTCTCCGATGAGCTCGAACCTACGCTACCTGATCATAAGTATATCTTTTTTTATCACATACCGTAAAGCCAAATCCACAAACTGGGACTTCTATAAAGAGGGCTGGCGTCTACATTTTACTGACACCAACCAACAATTGAAGCCCCACATGATTTTTAAAAGTCCACTTCGGATTGTGCGTGCTATTAGAGGAACTTCTTCGTGGAATGCTGAACTGGCTAGACTAAGGAAACTATGCAGAAGAGCTTGGAACCACCGACGCAAGGATGGGTCGTGGGCATTCGTGTCGGCTCGAAGAGCTTACAAAAATGCTCTTCGATCGTTTAAACGAAGTGGTTGGAAAAGCCTTTGCACTAATGTCTCTACTCTCAACGAGGTTAGCATATTAAATAAGTTACTTTCAAAATCTAAGAACTTTAATGTCGGTTTCTTAAGAACTTCAGATGATGAGTACTTGTCTGATGATGGTGATGTACTTCATTATTTTTTTAATACTCACTTTCAAGGATGTATGGAGCATCACCGACAACTGTTCATGAGACTTTTTCGGGTAGTTATAGTTCTTGTGTCCTTCCTCGAATAATTGTGACGATTGAATCTGTCAAATGGGCAGTTGAGAGTTTTGCAAAAATTCTTACTTTTAGTCTTGCGACATGATATATTCCAAGAGCTTGGTAAGAAATAATGGCCAAATTTATTCCCAAAGGCGGTCGCGAAACTTATTAGGAAGCAAAGAATTTCCGGCCTATCAGTTTTAGCTTATTTCTTCTTAAAACAGTGCAACATGCTTACCAGCGTGGACAATACACTTCACCCCTGTAACACGATGTTGTGTACAACATTGAAAAATCTTTCTCACAAAAGCAATCTTTCTTGATTGTTTTCCTAAATATTGAAGGTGTCTTTGATAACGTGTCTTTCAATTTAATATGGAAGCAGCCCGTGGCCATGGCATACGTTCAAGTATCACAAATTGGATACACGCAATGCTTAGCAATCGACTTCTTTGTTCATCGCTCTGGCAAGCAGAGATTAGGATGCTGAGTGTCACTATATACTATATTCGAATAACCTGTAGAATAATATACTACTGTTTAAATGATTATCTTTCAACGAGAACTTGAAATTTCGAATATATCTGTAAATTGTTTTAGCTGTAACTTCTTCATTTTCCAAAAGGCACAGATGGGATAGCCATCAATCTGTAGGTTTTAATAAGAGCTTTAAAATAAAAGTTATCAACAACAAATCGAAATCCTGATTTATTTTAATTTTTTTTTGGTTCATTTTGAAATTATTGAGAAAAACGATCAAATTTTTTTTCAGTGTATATATTTTTTAAAGTGCCCTATTGATTCCCTACAACTTTTTCCTGGACGGCATTTTTGTACGATGAACGGTTTCCGAATTACACAAATTACAAATCCGAGACCCGTAAACTGTTTTAGCTGTAACTTCTTCAGTTTTCAAAAGGCACGGATGAGATACCCATCAATCAGTAGGTTTTAATAAGAGCTTTAAAATAAAAATTATCAAAAAAAAACCTTTTTTTTAATTTAATTTTTTTGGTTCATTTTGAAATTATCGAGAAAAAAAATCAAAGTTTTTTTATGGTATATTTTTTTAGAGTGCCTAATCGATTCCCTGCAACTACTTACTGAACTCCATTTTTGTACAATTAACGGTTTCCGAGTTACAACGATTTGAAAAAGGCAATTTTCGTGATATGCAAAAATAAATACGCCCTTTTTAAACATCAGTCGTGAGTCGGATTGACCTCTTCATCGGTTCAAAACTTATGGTTTACCATACTAAAGCCATGTGCAAAGTTTCATCCAAATTGGTCTGCTCACATTGACTTCAGGATTAAAAGTGCTTGCATGGCTTTCGTCCAATGCAGACGAGCTTTTGGAAAATCATTTTGACTCAAACTTAGGTACATTCATTGGACCAACACAACTATTGTTAGACCGATTTTAGCATATGGATGCCTTGTATGGTGGCAAAAAACAGAAGTTGCGACAGTTCAGCCAAAGCTAAATCATCTCCAAAGGATGGTCTTAATGGCGATGACAGGAGCATTCACGACAACTCGTCTACTGCATTTTCCAAGCATCATTGCAGTGTGTGATTTCAGAGTTCCTGTAATCTCCAATAAGGCCAGTCCAACACGAAAACGTTCTTTCTCTACTGTGTCCAATAATGATAATGCAGATGTCAAACGTCGCAAACGATTTCTGTGATGGAGATGCACTGATTGCCAATGGTCACGGAAACGAGGCGAAACGTGGAAACTAAGTTTTGATCTAGAACCACACATCCTCCCCCATCTCCAAATGAAATAGACGTCGCGGTACGTGTCCAAATTTTTCTCAGCGGTCGTCCCGATCCCCACTGAAACTTCTCACGGCCGTCCCGGTCCGCGTCCAATTTTTTTCAGTGGTCGCCCTGATCCGCACTAAAACTTCTTACGGCCGTTCCGGTCCGTCCAAATTTTTCTCAGGGTTGTCCCGATCCGCACTAAAATTCCTCACGGCCGTCCCGGTCCGCGTCCAAACTTAACATATTCAGAGGTTTTATGCAATGCTAGAACACCAAACTTTACTATGGGGTGCCGTTTCAAAATTTACCCTCTAAGAGAGTGATAAGTTTTTGATCGTGAATATCTATTGTTGTATCTAATGAATCAACATAATTCTTGTGACATGCCATCGGAAATATGATCACAATTTTATGATAAAACTTTCAGTTTTGTGACATAGTCTCAAATAATTCAAAATTAAACTTTTCTGAAATGTTTGGTATAAACGAGTATCAAAGAGGATAATTCATACGGCGCGTTTGCCTTTCTCGTATTTTTAAAGCTCATAGCTCAGTGATCTGGGAAAGGATTTGTATGTAACTACCAATAGAATCGAAATTTTTCAACTTAAAAGTGTATAGCAAAAGCATTGAAGTATTTCAATAATACACTATTGAAAAACCTGTCTCATTTAATCCATGTCAACACCAGCCAATCAGAACGCGTTCTAAGGAAGAGAACAAAATATCTGCTGCTGTACAACAAATCGTGCGGGAAAAATGTTCCGAAAAGTGGTGAATATCGCAGTGAGTTCCTCAATTTGGTCCTTGTGAATGCAAGAAACGAATCCCTACAGCATATTGATAGTTTCTTTCAATAAATTATGCAAATCCGAAATGAAATAATCGACAATAAAATTCTGTATGCGGCTATTTTTATAGCCGTTAGGACCGCCCATTAGTGAAAAAGCTACAAACGAAATCACATAAAAGGAAATCTCTTAACAAAAATTCTATCAGTTTGGATTCTATCGCCACTGCGAGCAGATGTGTTTTGTGTCGTCTGCACAGCTAGTTTCGCTTTCGACAAGAGCGATTACGTCACAGCTGCCAGTCATTAGCATTGGGAAAAATCAACGGTGGAGAGCATTACACAATATCAGCCGTTCTAATGGCTCTAAAAGTTTTCTAAAGAACTATTAGAATTTGTTGTTCGCAAATCGAAGGTAATTATCCTCAGTTTAGTGCAAATCAAGAACAGTTTGCTTAGATTTGTGCACTTTTCGCTGTGTGAAATTCACAGTAATCGAGATCAAGTGAAGCTTTCTTTGTTTTTGCGAAAAATGTGAAAAAGGGGAATGCATGCATAATTATTACAATTGATATTCGGAAGTGTTAAGGAACATGTCAGTTGTTTTCGTATTCACGACAACCAGTTATGTCTCTGACATTACCCACCCGCCTTTTGTCGTGAATACGACTTACTTTACTATGGGGTGCCTTTTCAAAATTTACCCTCTGAGAGAGTGATAAGTTTTTGATCGTGAATATCTCTTGTTGTATCTAACGAATCAACATAATTTTTGCTACATGCCATCGGAAATATGATCACAATATTATGATAAAATTTTCAGTTAGGTGACATAATCTCAAATAGTTAAAAATTAAACTTTTCTGAAATGTTTGGTATAAACGAGTATCAAAGAGGATAATTCATAAGGCGCGTTTGCCTTTCTCGTATTTTGAAAGCTCATAGCTCAGTGATCTGGAAAGGATTTATATAATCTAACTACCAATAGAATCGAAATTTTTCAACTTAAACGTGTATAGCAAAAGCATTGAGGTATTTCAATAGTACACTATTGAAAAACCTATCTCATTTGACCCATGTCAACACCAGCCAATCAGAACGCGTTCTAATGAAGAGAAGAAAATAGCTGCTGCTGTACAACAAATCGTTCAAGAAAAATGTTCCGAAAAGTGGTGAATATCGTAGTGAGTTCCTCAATTTGGTTCTTCTGAATGCTAGAAACGAATCCCTACAGCATATTGATATTTTCTTTCAATAAATTATGCAAATCCGAAATGAAATAATCGACATTAAAATTCTATATGCGGCTATTTTTATAGCCGTTAGGACCGCCCATTAGTGAAAAAGCTACAAAATCTCTTAACAAAAATTGAATCAGTTTGGATTCTATCGCCACTGCGAGCAGATGTGTTTTGTGTCGTCTGCACAGCTAGTTTCGCTTTCGACAAGAGCGATTACGTCACAGCTGCCAGTCATTAGCATTGGGAAAAAAACAACGGTGGAGAGCATTACACAATATCAGCCGTTCTAATGGCTCTAAAAATTTTCTAAAGAACTATTAGGATTTGTTTTTCGCAAATCACAGGTAATTATCCTCAGTTTAGTGCAAATCAAGAACAATTTGGTTAGATTTGTGCACTTTTCACTGTGTGAAATTCACAGTAATCGAGATCAAGTGAAACCTTTTTTTGCGAAAAATGTTCCGAGTTTAATATCGTAGAGAATTACGCAATTTGACCCTTCTGAATGCTGGAAACGAATCCCTACAGCATATTGATAGTTTTTTTCAATAAATTATGCAAAACCGAAATGAAATAATCGATATAAAAATTCTATATGCGGCTATTTTTATAGCCGTTAGGACCGCCCATTAGTGAAAAAGCTACAAACGAAATCACATAAAAGGAAATCTCTTAACAAAAATTGAATCAGTTTGGATTCTATCGCCACTGCGAGCAGATGTGTTTGTGTCGCCTGCACAGCTAGTTTCGCTTCCGACAAGAGCGATTACGTCACAGCTGCCAGTCATTTCGATGGATGAAAAAGCAACGTTGGAGAGCATTATAAAAAATCAGCCGTTCTAATGGCTCTAAAAGTTTTCTGAAGAACTATTAGGATTTGTTGTTCGCAAATCGAAAGGAAATATCCTCAGTTTAGTGCAAATCTAGAACAGTTTGGTTAGATTTTTGCACTTTTCGCTGTGTGAAATTCACAGTAATCGAGATCAAGTGAAGCCTTCTTTGTTTTTGCGAAAAATGTGGAAAAGGGGAATGCTTGCATAATTCATACAATTGATCAACTAATTGATATTCGGAAGTGTTAAGGAACATGTCATTTGTTTTCGTATTCACGACATCCAGTTATGTCTCTGACATTACCCACCCGCCTTTTTTTTTTTTCAATTCGATACCAACGCGCAGCGAAATTGGTGGAGGTTATGTATTTCACACATAAAGTCGCTTTGTAAGCAAATGTTTAGTTAGTTCAAATTTTCTATATTTTTAATTTTTTTGCGTATCACAAAAATTGTATTTTTTTTTTGTTTATATATATATATATATATATATATATATATATATATATATATATATATATATATATATATATATATATATATATATATATATATATATATATATATATATATATATATATATATATATATATATATATATTAGTAGTGGAGCTTCGCATGCATTGTTGCTGATGTCCATTAGTTGACTCTTTTCACAGATCGTAATTAGGTTGGCCTCTCGACATTGTGATGTAATAGCTAGTATCTGCTGTGGGTTTATCAAAACGGTGTTATGTGTCAGCTTCACTGAGTGGTTGTTACGGGATAACGGTTCAATAATAACTTTCTCGTAGGATATCGGTTGTAGTCTGGGGATGTTTACACATGTAATGATTGTTGAGCCCTTATGTAATGTAGTGGTCGTTAAGTAGTTGCTAGCGTCGTCAAAGTGTTGAATTTTCATGCCCTGCTCTATGAACTCTTGAACAATGATTTGTATTTCTTCTGGTGTAAGTAGAAATTTACTTATGATATTTAATTTTGATAACATAATTGCATATTCTATTGCTTTTAGATTCTCTAGGAATGTGTCTAATTGAAAAGCTATCGATATTTTTTGGTTCTCTGACAGAAAGTAATCGTCGATTTTTAAAATTGAGTTCAACATGCTATGGTGATTTCTGATTTCTTTGTTCACTAGGTTAAGCCTGTTTTCGAATTTGGAATTAATTTGGATTTGTCTATTGTTTTGTTTAACGATAGAATTACCAGTTTTTCGCAATTCATCTAAATTATTATTGATAATTTTCAGATCTTCTGCGTCGAGATTACCTGTTATGAACTTGATTGTACTTCCTAATAAGTCGATAGACCTCCTGTATCTGTTTGATTTGCAAATTTAGTGTGCTATAAATGAATTTTACTTCTCTGAGTTTCATTTCAAGAATATCTGATAAACTGCTTGATGAATTCTTAGTTTGATTAATTACATTTTCTAAAATAGATATTGAAATTTCAAGTTGCGAGAAATCGATCACATGCAATAATCTGTCGTATCCTGCAATTACTCGTCCATCCCCCCCTTTTAAGAAGCAACGCTCCTGCGTTGTTCGTAATGTCATGAATCTGGATGGATTGTGCATGGGATGAAATGAGGATTATGAAGGTGGTGTATAGTAATAGAATCCATTGTTCGCAAGCCATATTTTCTTTTCCTGAAATTAGATTTATGTTAGTTTGTTCTTTTAATATTTACTTTGTGTATTTCCCGCCCAGAGTCGACTATCAGCAATCTACCTTGATTTTCAGCGACTATGACCGGTGAATACATAGAATATGTTCTTTTCTTTATTCCTTGCACTTTCTTGTATCTAGTTGAATTTTGTTGGAACTCAGGAATGCCTTCTTTGTTTTTATTGTGATAGCGTGAATGTTCTTGCTTTGATTTTTCATGGGGCCAAAATGATCTCGTCGTAAACTTTGTTTCTACTTTCTATTAGCATTTCCGTATCTAGAGGCCTTTCTTGGGAATCTTTCAGCCCATAAAAAGCTTCTCTAGGTTTCATTTTAATAGCGGAATGGATTGTGTTGTTATATTGTGTGCAAGCAATATAGAAGGTTTCTTTTAAGTTTAGTTCTTTGAATGTTGGTTTGATACAGTGAAAGATTTCTTCAATGGTGGAGTGAAATCTCTCGACAGTACCGTTACTCTCACCGTGGTTGGCAGGGGTGAAGAATACTTCAATATTGAGGTCATGAAGTAGTCCTCTAATTTCAATTGATCTTAAGGATGGTTCGTTGTCACAAACTATTTTATGTGGTGTACCATGTATTTTTAAAAACTTAATCAATCCTTTTCTTACGTCTATAATGTTACGGGATTTAATGTGTGTCAACGATCCGAACCTTGAAAATTTGTCAATAGCTGAAAGGAAATATGTTTTCTCTGCAGTAAAGATGTCTATGTGTACTATGTCTAGGGGTCTTTCCGGGTTAGGTGTACTGCCTATTTTTAAATTATACGGGTGGCGATCATATTTATTTTTATTACATGTTTCGCAAAGCTTGATATACTCTCGTATCTTCGCTTTCATCTTGGAGAAGAAAAATCTATTCGAGATTTGTTCGTTGTTTTCCCAGATGCCTCTATGAGCACGTTCGTGCGTTTGTTCTATAATCAGGTTTTCTTCTTCTGGGGTTCTTAGGTTGGTTGCTGAAGGCATATAGTGATTGTTCTGTACAACTTATAAACTCGGAATCATCCGTGTCGGCTCAATGAATATTGGATGATGCACTTTCATTATTATTAAGCTCATTTCGAATCCGGGAGAGGCTGTCAGCGACTACGTTTTGCTTACCCGGGCGGTAGCGTATTTCATAATCGAATTCGCTCAGTGAAAGACGCCAATGTCTATAGTTCCAAGTCTTTCAAGTTGAGACCATATGTGAGTGGCTTATGATCCGTGTACAGAGTGAATTTCCGTCCGTACCTCTACGCAAGCCCAAACTACGGCTAGAACAACACCCACTACCGTAAGAAATGTAAGAGGCACACATACAGTTAACCAATTCATAGAATTGAACCCTTTCCATACAACTCCTGTAACAAAATAGCCAATATTCCTTATTTTTGATTTTCACCCATTTTTTGATGGGCTAATAGGATATGAATCTCTCAAAAATCTCAAGACAAGTGTTATTACTAGTAACAACGAACTACAATTTCCTCGAGGAACAATCAAAATGAAACGTAAGTACCCTGACAGAATATCTCTACATCTGAATGCAAACGAAATGAAATTTACCAAAATTCCTACAAAGGTAAAAGGCGAATTTCTTTTAGAAAATGACTTGGAAGTTAACTCACACGTCACAATTCACTTTGGATTATACTCAGCAGTAGACTTTTATGTTATAATGCCGGCCAGTTGAAAATTCAAATCATCGACTTGAGCTGTTTCGTTTGGATTTGTTTCGGAATCGTTTTCTGCTACCAGTTCGGGTGTATCAACGACGTGCTCGTTTGAATTGATTTCTATAGGTTGATAATTGTTGCTTAATTCAGACTCGGGATAGTAATAATAATGATAATCATAGTCGTCGTCGTAGTTATGTGTCATGCTCTATATGATAGTTGGGTCTGTTCATATAGTTCAATTTACTGGACCTGATGGAGTGGTCGACTTCCATCGGGACTTGTTTTGGTTGTGGTAAAAATCGCGGAGCAAACACATTTTGTATGGGACGTTGTTGTGGCATGTTAAATGAATGCAGTATTGAATAGTGCTGTCTGGGGAAGTTGAACGGAGGTGGATTTGTAGGGTTCTTGGTTTGGTTATGGAAAGGGTTAAGGTTAAACGGGTTCGGTTTGTGTGTATGAATTGGATTTCCCTGAGCTTAGATTAATGGTTCTGCTTGTTTGGATTTCTTGCATGGTGATAATTTGCTTCTTCTAAACGAAGTCTCAGAGCGTCTTTTAGTGTTGATGGTATTTGTGCTCTTATTATCGGTCCTAGGGGTTCTTCTAATCTTCCTAAGAAAACTTAAAGGCCCATATCCTGATATAGTTTGATTTTAGCTAACTTTACCTGTTCGTTTACCGTGTTCGGTTTAAGTAAATTGATTAGAAGTGAAATAATGTGGGAGACTTTTCCGTAAAAGTCTTCTACTGTCGTTGTTTGCTCGAGGCGATATAGGTCTCGGCTCAAACATACTTCGTCGGCGCCCTATCGCTATAATGCGTGATTAAATTATTTTTCATTTCGTTCCAATCGAGGTTTGTTCCGTATAGCTCTAGCACGCTATCGGCCTCGCCTTGGATTTTGCTTCTAATAGCCTGCAACCAGACATTGTAGATTGCAGTCCCTCTAGCGTTGTAAATGATCGGTAGCAATTGATCTATTGACTTTAAAAATGTGTGTAATTTTATGGGGTTGCCATCAAAACGATGGCAAATCTTTGATGATTTGAAGCGTTTGGAGGGATTTTAATATTTCCTCTACACGCGGTACTTGGTTATGCGCAGCAGCGCTCGCTTGGGCAGCGAGTACTGCTTCTGCAGCGCCGATTGCTTCCCACTTGAAGCTGTGCGATTTGCTCGTCTTTTTCGTTTAACAGAACGACGCAGCTCGCCACTTTGGTTTTGGTATTCCATTGTAAACATTAATAAATTATTCACTTTTTGTTTCTTAAATTATTCACTTTTTGTTTCTTAAATTATTCACTTTTTAAATTATTTAAAAATATAAAAATGCAGCCTTACCCTTGATTTCACGATGTTCGTTCGCGATCTTAGATGAGTTCTGGATTGTGATTTTCACTCACGGGTGGGACTTTTAGGTTTTATCTATATATATATATATATATATATATATATATATATATTTATATATATATATATATATATATATATATTATATATATATATATATATATATATATATATATATATATATATAAATATATATAAATATATATATATATATATATATATATATATATATATATATATATATATATATATATATATATATATATTTATATATAAATATATATCTATATATATATATATATATATATATATATATATATATATATATATATATATATATATATATAATTATATATATATATATATATATATAATAATATATATAATATATATATATATATATATATATATATATATATATATATATATATATTATATATATCTATATATATATATATATATATATATAACCCCATAAAAATTACACACATTTTTAAAGTCAATAGATCAATTGCTACCGATCATTTACAACGCTAGAGGGACTGCAATCTACAATGTCTGGTTGCAGGCCTATTAGAAGCAAAATCCAAGGCGAGGCCGATAGCGTGCTAGAGCTATACGGAACAAACCTCGATTGGAAACGAAATGAAAAATAATTTAATCACGCATTATAGCGATAGGCGCGACGAAGTATGTTTTGAGCCGAGACCTATATCGCCTCGAGCAAACAACGACAGTAGAAGACTTTTACGGAAAAGTCTCCCCCACATTATTTTCACTTCTAATCAATTTACTTAAACCGAACACGGTAAACGAACAGGTAAAGTTAGCTAAAATCAAACTATATCAGGATATGGGCCTTTAAGTTTTCTTAGGAAGATTAGAA